>NW_016107961.1:574229-604128 GCF_001604975.1 Cebus imitator | reverse complement strand
ATATATATATATATACAGCCACAAAAAGGAATGAAATAATGGCATTTACAGCCACCTGAATGGAACTGAAGACTATTATTCTAAGTAAAGTAACTCAAGAATGGAAAACCAAAAATTGTATATTCTTTTACTCATATGTGAAAGTTAAGCTATGAGGATGCAAAGGCCTAAGAATGATACATTGACCTTTGGGGACTCAGGAGAACATGTGGAGAATGGTGGAGGATAAAAGGCTGTACATTGGGTACAGTGTACACTTCTTGGATAACAGGGGCACCAAAATTTCACAACTCACCGCTAAGGAACTTATTCATGTAACCAAGCACCACCTGTTGCTCAAAAACCTATTGAAATTTTTAAAATTTAAAGAAATGTTATATTCAATCTGCATCCTCTACACCTTCTAACAAGAGTATCTTTAAGAAATATTAAAGGAATTGAAGTTGAGGTGAAAAGGGAATTATGGTCATTTGAACTATTTGAATCATAAGACCTCTGAAAAAAAGAATGAGGCCAACTGTCATGATTGATGGACTTCAATACCCAGAAGACACATAAGGTGTCTGATTGCATTCTTTCAAAAAGTTTGCCTCTTTGTGCTTTAGTCTTGATTTCCAATATGTTACTTCGCCACAGAAACACATTCTACTTCCAAGTACCAGAGAAGTGGAACAAAAAATGCTGGAAGCAGTAAATTTTTATTTGCCATCACCGCTTTGGGCACCTCAATTTAGAGATGTTATTCTTATTTAACAGGAGAATATTTTTTGTTCTTTAGCAATTGGCTAGTTTGGCACCTATTCATAAATTTTTGTGGTTGTCAAAGTTTTGCTCCATAAAGCCCTTCATGGAAAGTAACGTTATGAATTGGAAAGCATCCATGGAGTAAATGAAAAGGGTCTAGCTCAAAGACAAAACAAAATAAAATGGAAATGGAAATTAAGATAGGCTTCTTCTTTCTTCCATAGTGAAGCAGCTTTATGTACCCTCGGAATTACTGCAATTTCATGACAGTTTTCAAAGTTCACCTGAGGGCAAGAGAGATTGTAGCATGTTGGACTGAATGTGGCAATCTTGGCTGCCAGTGTTCATGTTATTGCACAGTGGCTGCTTTATAGGCTTATTTATAAAAACTGTGTTATAGATTCCTCTCCCAAATAGTCTGAGACCTAATTAAAAATACATTAGCTGCTAAATCATGAAGTTAAAGGTAAATAGGCAATTTCCAAAGAGCACAAACATAATTTTGCAAATTTACGAATTGGTAAGTTAGGAAGACCCTCTCCTCACCTACAGAAGATTTCTAATTTACAAAAACACATTTAGAACCCTAATCCCTATTCAGCTACCCACATTTCAGGCCAATCTTTAGCCTCTGGGCATGGAAAGTTTAATCTCACCATGTGTAGAAAGCCTAAAATAAGCAACAACAAATGGACAGAACCAAAGCAGTTTCCTTTTCTTGAGGCTGAAAAATAGCAAATGTCCCTGCGTAGGATGGTTCTCTATGGATGTTGTATGTCTCGATGGCAGAAGCACATGCTGTCAAGCCAGGACATCCTGAGCTCTTCCACTTGTAAGGTAGTTACTTACTTCAACTAAGGTAGTAAGTAAGGTAGTTACCTACCTTACCTCTGATCCTCACTTTCTATAGTCACTTTCTACCTCTGATCCTCACTTTCCACCTCTGATCCTTACTTTCCTCAACTATAAAATGGGAACAATAATATTTATTTATTTATTTATTTTTATTTTACTTTAAGTTTTGGGGTACATGTGCAGATCTTGCAGGATGGTTACATAGGTATACACATGCCATGGTGCTTTGCTGCTTCCATCCCCCCCATCACCTACATTAGATATTTCTCCTAGTGTTATCCCTCCCTAATCTCCCCATTCCCTGCTATCCCTCTCCTAGCCTCTCACTGCCCAACAGACCCCAGTGTGTTATGTTCCCCTTCCTGTGTCCATGTATTCTCATTGTTCAACACCCACTTATGTGTGAGAACATACAGTGGTTGGTTTTCTGTTCTTGTGTCAGTTTGGTGAGAATAATGTGTTTCAGATTTATCCATGTCCCTGCAAAGGACATTAACTCATTCTTTTTTATGGCTGCATAGTATTCCATGGCATATATGAGCCACATTTTCTTTATCCAGTCTATCATTGTTGGGCATTTGGCTGGTTCCAAGTCTTTGCTATTGTAAAAAGTGCCACAATGAATATACATGTATGTGTGGCTTTATAACAGAACTATTTATAATCCTTTGAGTATATACTCAATAATGGGATGGCTGGATCAAATGGTATGTCTATTTCTAGATCCTTAAGGCATCACCACACTGTCTTTCACAATGGTTGAACTAATTTACACTCCCACCAACAGTGTAAAAGCATTTCTATTTCTCCACATCCTCTCCAGCATCTATTGTCTCCAGATTTTTTAATGATCACCATTCTAACTGGCATGAGATGGTATCTCAATGTGGTTTTGATTTGCATTTCTCTAATGACCAGTGATGATAAGAATTTTTTTATAAGTTTGTTGGCCACATAAATGTCTTCTTTTAAGAAGCATCTGTTCATACTTTTTGCCTACTTTTTGATGGGGTTGTTTTTTTCTTTTTTCTTTTTTTTTCCCCCCATTTATTTATTTTATTGCATTTTAGGTTTTGGGGTACATGTGAAGAACATGCAAGATTGTTACATAGGTACACACGTGGCAGTGTGATTTGCTGCCTTCCTCCCCCATCACCTACATCTGGCATCTCTCCCCTTCCTATCTCTCCCCAGCTCCCCACCCCCACCATCCCTCCCCTATTTCCCCTTAAATTTGTTTAAGTTCTTTGTAGATTCTAGATATTACCCCTTTGTCAGGTGGGTAGATTGCTAAAATTTTTTCCCATTCTTTTGGTTGCTGATTCACTCTAATGATTGTTTATTTTGCTATGCAGAAGCTTTCAAGTTTAATTAGATCCCATTTATCTAGGTGGCTTTTGTTTCCATTGCTTTTGGTGTTTTAGTCATAAAGTCCTTGTCTATGCCTATGTCCTGAATGGTACTGCCTAGGTTTTCTTCTAGGGTTTTTATTTAACTCACACTGTAATTGTTCATGAAATGCTGAATGAAGAGATCACAGTGTCAACTGTGTGGGAAGGTGTTTGCAAAATGTGTGTTCCTTTTGATGCCCCTCAATCCCACAACCTACATCCCTGCAACAGCCACACTCTTTCTTCATCAGAAGGAAGCGTTGTTGTAGTAGAGCCAGATTAAAAAGCAGACTGTCAGCTGCACAAAGTGACGAACTCTGAGGGCTAAAATATCCCTAGGAAAAAAAATGAACATAATTCCATATTCAGTTGGTAAATTGTAAAAGACCCATTCAGTGCATATATTTTTATTTGGATATCAACAGCTAAATATTGTTTGTTGTATGTAATCTCTTGGGGCCTTCACAGAAGGATGGATTTTGATAACAGGTAGATATTTTTTCCTGAGAACAATTAAAATTTTAATCCTTCTTTTAATGATTATGGAGTACTTGAAGACAGTATAAGTAATGGGTAGTAGAAAAGCTTGCAGATAGAAGCCAAAAAGAAAAAAAAAAAAATCCTCTGAATAAAAGAATGACAATGCTGTAGAATTGAGAAGAGAGATGGGGGAGAAGTCAGGTATCCAAAGGAAATTTCTAAAATGCTATGTACCCCAAACATCCTCCTTACTCTCTCCTATTGATTTTTTATGAAATGCCACATTCACTCACTAACGTACTTTGGCAGGTACATATGTCACAAAAGGAGGGAGTTTCAAAAAGGCAAAGTTACAATCAATGTTAAATACTGAAGTGAGGAATAATGAGATCAGAGGAAATATTTGTTTGGTGGCAGAAAGCCATCTCAGTGAAGAAATGAAACCTCGACTGACATCACAGATTAATCAAGAAACCAACTTAAAATGATGAGTTTAAGACAGTTGGAGAAGGGGTTCATCTGAGGCTCTCTTCTCTCACCTCGCATGTTCTCCTGAGATGAGTTCATCTATTTCTTTGATACCAATTATATTCTAAGTGATTATCTACCCCAAGAAAACCACCCTAAATCCCCTCTCTCCCTCCCTCTCTCTCTCTCTCCCCCCATCTCTGTGTGTATATCTCTCTCTCCATGTCTCTCTGTCTTCCCTTTCTCTTTTCCTTCCCTCCCTCCTTTTTCCCCCACCAAGCTTCAAACCAACAGCCCATCAGACATTTCCACTTACATGTCCTATGAAAATTTCCATTTCATCACATCCAAAATAGAACTCATCATTTTTCTCTCAAACTGTTCTACTTTTTAATTTTCTCTTTCTTGGTGAACAGTATCCATATTAACACCTAAGAATAGCCTGGATTCCTCCGTTTTCCTTACTTTCTGCATAAACCACTAACCAAATGCTAGTGTTACTTGTAACCCCTTGATACCTTTTTAATCCATCTTCTACCCTCTATCCCCTATTCAGCTAGTTTTATTTTCAATTAGGTCTTCATTTCCCACCTATGTTGTTGCACCAGTTTCCTAACTGGTCCCCTGTCCAGTCTGGCATTGCTCTAAAACACTATAACACTGATCTTCTTGAAGCACAAATGTAACCATGCAAACATTTTAGATTCAAATTCTTCTTTTAACATCGGTAATTAACATGGATACAAAATGTAAGAATCACTTCACCTCTGTGCTTTAATTTTCCTTCTGTACAAAGAGGAACATGCTTAATTTCTTTACCTACAGCAAAAGGATTTCTATGATGATTAATTCAACACTGCGTTCTAAAAACTAAGTTTTAAGCATTATAAATGTCACAGAAATGAGCTGATGACATAAAGCTAAGTTTTAAAGTTTTAACTATCAGAACACTAAATTATATTTTACAGTATGATACTATCAATGTAAAAATGCATAATAAAATCCAAGAAGAAAATAATCTAAAATTTTAATGGTGATTCTCTCTTAATGATAGGATTATGGACAACTATTATTTGCTACATAATATTTTTTTTACATTTTCCACAATGGACATATAATTCTTTTATAACAGAGAAGAAATATTCATCTTTTTAAAATCCGAGCTATCTGAAAGAGGCAATCCTAAAAAAGAAAAATCCCATTATTTAAAACTGCTGCAGTTCTGGAGAGGATCACGGGTCTTGATTACTTACTGAAGTATTACAAGGAATTGGTTCTCTCTTCATGCTTCTCCCAAAGTTAATGTACAGGAGACATTACCAAGGATAATCCTGGACCATCTCCACACTACCTGGCTGAGGGAGATGAAAGCAATACAGAAGCTGACAGCTAATTAAAGAGGTTGCCACATGACTAACAGGTCTAGACTGTGGTAGGTGACAACTGTAGCTCCTATGGAGCCTCAGGATAAAATTTCTTATACTAAATCAGGCACTAAATAAAGTGGAATTTATATTTGGACTTCAGCAAAATTGCTAAGTTACA
This sequence comes from Cebus imitator, assembly GCF_001604975.1. Lineage (NCBI taxonomy): Eukaryota > Metazoa > Chordata > Mammalia > Primates > Cebidae > Cebus > Cebus imitator. The sequence goes on along the minus strand of NW_016107961.1, from coordinate 598,645 downwards.
TTTCAGTCAGTAATATTCTCTACCAGTTTTATGCATACCATCCAGAGGAACTGAAGAAAAACCCAGAAAGGAATCATTTATAGATTCTTTCTTGGCAGCTGGATTTTCATTAAAAAACTATTTTCTCTCTTTCTGTATTTTCAGCTTCTTGGCTTGTCTCTTTCACAGAGAAAGTTCTTTTTAAGTATTTCTACCATGCGGGAGAGTAGACCCACACTAATGACTGGGGCACAAGTAGATTCCTACAGTTTAGTTCTTCTCACTTCACACAGGACAATCTGCATAACAACTTTTTTTTTAATATAATAGACTTAGTAAAAGTCATCATTAGAAAAACTTGGTAGCTTTAAACCAGTGGTTCTCAACCAGGGGTGATTTTTGTCTCCAAACAACATTTGGCAATGTCTGGAGACATTCTTCATTATACAGTTATATAACTGAAGGATCCTGCTGGCATCTAATGAGCAGAGGCCACAAATGCTGCTAAGCATTGTGCAATGCACAGGACAGCCCCCACAGAAAAGAATTATCCAGCTCAAAGGTCAACCATAGCAGGTTGAGAAATCCTTGAACAATCAAAACAAAGAAAATTCTAGATCTACTTCACAGTCACCAGCTTTCAAGAGTGAGGGACAAATTTATATGCTTTTTGTTGTTGTTTTTGTTGGATTCAAAGTCAATTGCATTCCTCCTAAGTGCTTGCCCAGTAAAACGTGGGATTCTCTACAGAAACTGGAAGAAAGGATCAATTGTCTAGTCTTTGCCAATCTCTCCCCCATAGCACAAGCAGCAAGCCTTTTCTTTTTTTTCTTTTTTTTTAAATTGCATTTTAGGTTTTGGGGTACATGTGAAGAACATGCAAGATTGTTGCATAGGTACACGCATGGCAGTGTGATTTGCTGCCTTCCTGCCCTTCACCCATATCTGGCATTTCTCCCCATGCTATCTCTCCCCACCTCCCCACCCCCCATCCCTCCCCTATTTCCCCCCAACAGACCCCAGTGTGTAGTGCTTCCCTCNGTCCCTCCCCCATTTCCCCCCAACAGACTCCAGTGTGTAGTGCTCCCCTCCCTGTGTCCATGTGTTCTCATTGTTCAACACCCGCCTATGAGTGAGAACATGTGGTGTTTGATTTTCTGCTCTTGTGTCAGTTTGCTGAGAATGATGGGAAAATGTGGTACATATACACCATGGAATATTAAGCCTTTTCTTATAAATAGAAAACAGAAACCATTCCTTCTAAATTTCATATATACCTGCGTATCACATTAACTATTATTTTATCACATTAATTATTATTTTATCACATTAATTATCATTTTATATTTGGCAGAGACTATTTAACAACCTGAGTGCAGAGAACAAAAATTAAACACAAATTAGGCTCAGGGGTTCTGTGGAGCCTTAGGGAGAAGGAAAAGGATAGGTAAAGGTGAAGGTAATCAAGACAAAATCCAATGTCCTCAAATTCTGCCTAAATTCATCATAATAAAGTACACAGACTTTAAGCAGAGTTTGAATTCCAACCCTAGCATTTAGTTGCTGTACGATATAAGACAACTACCTTTTATGAGTCTGTTTTTTTCCTATCTTAAATGGAAATAATAATGACAACTACCTTCCAGGGCTCTTTTTTATCCCCAAAACAGAAAGTGATAAATAAACACTAGCTTCCTCAATGGAAAATTATTTAGTATCTCAGAGATTTGATTTTCACATAATAAAGGATATGCACATCTCACATATATAAAGGGAATATCAAACAATATATTAGCATCCAGTATTATGCCTGGTACTCAGATAGTGCTTTAAGATGTTAGGTGTTGTAACTCCCCAGAAAGGTCCCATGAGTGCTCACCTTCCTGAAGAAGCCACCTTGGCCCACTGTGCGTTCTGATTAAAAGTCTCCAATATCTGTGTGATACTGCAGCAAGAAGTTACCTTTTCTGGGTATTGCTCCCTTAGAACACCTGAGCACACCATTCGCTCACTCCTAAGGAGTGACTTAGGCCCTGGTGAGAAGAAACTCTAACATCTCCCAAATGTATTTCCATCTTTTCCCTTATTCAGGGGCTTACAAGAATGAAAAATTTTACATTTCAAACATCAAGGTTTGTGTTCAGTATTGTACCTAGACCTTGGTGTACAGATAAATAAATCAATAACAACCCAGGAATAGGAATCTTGTATCTGGAGCTTTGAAAGGGATAAAAGAGATGTCCTTAGATGTGTATTTTCACCAACCTTATATTAAATAATGTCTGAAATGTTACCTACTTCTCTACTTTGAAAGCCAGCCTAACTTTTTTCTATTATGACTTTTGCAGCATATTTAAGAGATTGTATCTAACTCTAGCCTGGCTGCTTCTTCTTACAGCTTTTGACCCAGAACAATCAAAGTCAGCCTCTCAAACTGTTCCATGTGCTGTGCTGTATGGTCAACCCTACAAAGAACTTCATTTCTCCTCTAGGGTTGTCCTGCTTCTACCCTTTATAGAAACACTAAATTGATTTGGCAAAAATCCATAAATGCAAAAAATATTTTGTCCCAGAATTCCATCGTATATCACGCCTCTCTATTGCAGCGGATCTTTCCCTCAACAGCTAGGACAATACAGCATGAAAGGAAGTTTACAGTTAAGTTTACCGTTTTCATGTCTTCTTCCATGAACTAATTTCCAGATAGCACCTCAAACCCCTGCTCTATCCTCTGTCCCAGGACACTAAGAAGTTCACCCTTCTTTACTCCATTCTTTTTTGTATACAGCTTGATGTGTATTTATCCTCCAGCCTTGTACCTATTTACCTATCTTCCCAAAAAGATACCACGCAGATTCTAAGCAGGACTGGCACATTTATTCCTGTAAACTGACATAGCACAGGTCATAGTCCCTTAAAGGTAAGCACTAAATGTTGGTTGAAAGAGTTGCACCTAAAATATATGTCTCTTTGCATACACAGTATAAGACAGGGAGACCCTATATACCATCTAAAAAGCCATACACAGAGTTGTTTTGTAAATCTATGTTAATGCACTAACTCAGGTATAAAATGAACTGCTACCTGAACTGAGACAGGCTGAGAAAGGTCATCTTGGCCTTTGAGTAATGGAAAATAATAGTGCCAACCAGCAAATTCAATCACAATAAAGAATTCTAACACCTATGGGAACTGGCATAAAAGTATCTTACTTTTTCTTTCAAGCAGGCCAGTTCAAATTAACTCTAGTTCTTACCTGAGGATGTGAGCCTTCAGCTTAATTTCCAAGGAACCGTGTTTCCTGGCTCATTCCTCAGAGGAATCACTTCTTCTTTGAGGAGCTTGGCAAGTGACACATTCGAAGTACACCTACCAGTGAGTAGCTCTTAGAATGGCTCCAGATCATGAGAAGTGTGTACAGTGAGAAAAAAGCAAACATCTTCTAAAATTGCTACAAGTGATGTGAACTTCAATAAGAGCAAGAAAAGAGGGCAAGAGAAATGCTTTCTAGTTTTACTATAATACATTCCTGTCTACAGTACTGTAGTAAATGTTGGAGAAGAATGTGTCTGACAAAAGCAGCTCCTAGGTCATTTTCAAGAACAGGACTGTTCTGAATAATCAACAATTCCATTAGCAAAGAGATAATGGTTGATGTTTAGTCAGTTTTAGGTACTTTTATTGTATGTAATGGCTCAAACTTGAAAACACTCCTAATTTCTTTTAGAAACAGAAATTGGTGAGCTTAAAAAACAGTCTTAAGAGTTTATCTGTTTCAAATCTCATTGTAGAGTTAAGAACCAAAGCCTAGTAGATTACAAAAAATTCTTCCAACTTACCCAAGATTTCTACTTATTTATTTGCACTCAAACTTGTTCCAGAAAAAATTAATGGCAACTACCAAAAAGGCATTCAGTTTGATAAGAGGAAATAAATAACTGAATGAGGTTAAAGAGGGATGGGTAGGAAGGAGTGAGGTCAGTGCACCAGAAAACCCTCTATATTAGTTAGAAGTGGGCAGCAAAATTGCTTGCAAGCTTTCTAAAAGCCAATCATGTAAAGAAAGAATTGCAACCTGGTTCATGGCTTCACGTCTATAAGTTAAGAACATGCCAGTTGCTCAGGAAGTTATTAATCCTGTGCCAAGATCACAGAATAATTTCTCCCATATGTCCTCATAGAGAAAACTCTGAGTGTCACAGAAAATGCAGCAGTAACTGTCAGATGATTCTTTCTGATAACATCCCCCCGATAATATGATAGCATCAAACTGGTAGCTTCAACTGCTGTTAAATAAAAGTGATTCTTGAAAGGACTAAGATGTTTCAGGCACATAGTTCAATTAAGGGGTAGAATCTAGGGGATAAAGAGAAGTAGGTAGACTGCATAATCTGAGTCAAGGCTCAATAAATAACATTTTTCTCAAACATAATTGTGATAGATGTTGAGTGGCAGTGATTTGTCAATATTTAACCAGCCCCATCCTCACTGTGTTCTCTCAAGTAGGCCTTCCACTCATCCACTCACTATCCAAGCAAGACCCAAGAGCATTCCTTGATGTCTCCCATTCTTTTCCCACCCGTCAGTCAATAAGTTTATTAACTTTGCCTCTCAGTATAAACCATTTTCCTCTATCCTAAACTTCTACACCAACTTGTCATGATTTTACCTAAAACAAATTCCCTGAATCTAATCTTGTGCTCCCCAGTCATGGTTCACACAGAGACTCTGTGACTCTTTTTAAATATAACTCTAGTGATATCACTTCCCTGCTTAAAATATTGCAGAATTTCCCTGGTGCCCTCAGAATAAAATTCCACATTCTTCACAGCAGGCCAGGCTTTGCACTGTCTACCTCCTGACTGTATCCACCCTTATTCGGGGCTCCTCTCGTTATTCTTTATCACAAGCATATGGGTCTTTGGGTAATTCGAGAAGGAGCTTAACCCCTTTCCTTCATCAGAAACTTTATGTCTCCAATTAGTTCACTTTGGTGGAACCTTATTTGCATGTGTCATATTGTAATGAGTTGGTATTTGTGTAATTATGTTGTTAAAGACTCTCTACATTATGGTATGTAAGCTTCACAAGGTAAGGAAATGCATCTTTCTGGCTCACTGTTGCATTTCTAACCTAGTACAGTACAACGTAAGCACTGAGATATGGGAATTAATAAAGAAATGATGGAATGATTAAATAGATGAATAAGAAATGAATACGTAGAGTCTAGCTAATTCTTTTCTCTAGACATAAATACACAATAGATACACTGATAGATGATAGAAAATTGTATATACATGATGATATGTAAAGCCATGTGTTGGCAGACACACCCCACAGTTCTCTTGTGTTTCTCCTATCTTCCAAGAAAAAGGTATTGATACCTTTGTTCTGGACTATCTTTGCAAAGATGTTTATACAGCCTTGGAAGACAAAAGTAGTGTCTCCCTCTACAGAAATATGCGGAGGGCATATTTGCTTTCTCACCAGGGTAATAAATGTAATATCTTCCTCTGGAGAAAAGGTTGGGCAAGTTTGCCAGCAGCCCTCTTATACAGTTGAGGGTTTTCTAAATTCAGTGGTTCTCAGCTGTGACAAAAATCTACTGTCAGCACAGCATCTACTTGGGCTGCTTTTCATTGCATTTATGGGGTATAGTGGACAAGAAGAACCAATCTGAACATGAAGTTCACAATATTTGCTGCGCTATGAGAAATAATGTCCTTTGTCTCTGACACAAGAGTTTTCTATCTCCTGCCAGTATCTATGAAACTATGGCAGGTTAACTTGTTAGCTTTCAGTTAGGGTAGAATCACAGATCCTTAACAATTTTTGACATTAGGTGCTTTAACAATTGGCAGAATTGGGCGGAGAATGGTGGAGGATGTTATTTTCCTGTGAAAAAACGGGTAATCTAGAAAAGACAATATCCCAATTGGTTGTATATTGGAAATCTTCCTTGAAAGATAATTTTGGGGTTACCCAAAAAAATGAGAAATCTTGGTTCCAGAGCTATATATCATAAAATAGAGTTAATAAATCTGTGATTCTTGGAGTACTTGCAAAAGAAATGCCTGTGTTTAAAATGAAGACCCCTATGCCCAATGCCAAGTCTATTAAATCAAAACTATACTCATGGATTATTTTTCTAGTTAACAAATCAACTTTGCACTAATTTTTTAAATTTTTTTCCAAGATATTCTTAAAACCATGACCATGCATCTTCCCCAAGACCAAAAAATTGTTAAAAATTTAACTATTGTATAACTGTCACTGCATTAGGGTTTGGCCAAATAGGAAGCATATAGAACGTGTTCAACACCAAGATCAGAAACCCTGAACTCCTAAAAACATTCTAGCCATGCCCCCATCTTACTCCCACTTCATTCTCAGTATTTGCAGTTATCCCATTCATTGTCTCCAATTCTATATATTACTATTATATAAAGGATGTAGATAGATGATGGTTGGGTGGATAGATGAAAGCTCGCTAGCTAACGAGAGAGAAAGAGAGGAAGAGAGAGAGAGAGAAAGAAAGAGAGAGAGAGAGGGAGGGAGGGAGGGAGGATGGGAGGAAGAATCCAAAAGCAAGATAAACAAAATATACTAAAGTCTCCATTTGGAACAGGAAAAGTATATAATTTATCCATTTAAGAATTTTAAAGTTTTACATTAGCAGAAAATGAATTGTTGGAGTAGTTTTAAATCCATTGGTAGAAAATTAAATGGCATTCCCAGCAAATAAAAAGTTCAATATCTGTCTTCATTGCCACAGTACGGTCTGCATTTTCTGCTTTCTTTACTTCACAAATAAGCTGCAAATCTTGCAATGTCCTAGTATGACAAGCATTGCTTGTTCAATGCCAGGAATGAAATATCTAATTACTCATGGAAACTCACCTGTGAGCACAATCCAGCAAGAGCCACTAGTGGGGCTCATTTAGAGACTCCTAATGGTTTTGATTCAAAGAACTCCCAGAAAACTGAGCTGATTACATCAAAATTTCTGGCTGCAATGGTCAAAGTAATATCCACAGGATATGACAGGAATTATGATAAATATTGAAAGCTCTGTAAGCCGAAGAGTAAAATCACTTTTCTACCTGAGAGTTCTGTTCCATATAAAATGAAGAATATATCAACTGTGAAAAGCTAATCTTTTCACAGTGGAAGTAATGAAGATATACAACACACAACTCGGCTAAAGAAAAGAAAAAGAATCCCTTCCGCATGAAGATATTCTCTTCAATTTAGTTGGAAATGTGAATATGATACTAAATAATTCATAGAATTATGCAATGTCTACCAGATTAACTTGGAAAAAATTGACTGGCCTTCACGATATATGTAAATCTTTTGTTGAAAACTTTCTCCTTTCACATCAGTGTCTTCCAGACACCAGAGAAGTCTTTGAAACTGACCTGAGGTTTGGTGCTATGACGAAAATAAGAAAAGTCTGAGAAACTGTCATAGCCACGAGGAGCCTAATGAGACACAATAACTAGATGCAATGTGATATCCCAGATGGGATCCTGGAACAGAAAAATAACGTTAGGTTAAAAACTAAGAAAATATGAATAAAGCATGGACTTTAGTTAATAAAAACTGATTAATATTGGTTCATTAATAGTGACAAATGTACCATACTATGTTAACAGGAGAAACTGAAGTACAGTATACTGGAACTCTCTGTGCTGTTTTTGCAATTTTCAAGTAAATCTAAATCGATGATAAAATATAAAGTTTATTTTTGAAATTTTTTAAATGAGCTAATAAACTATTTTCTGAGAAACAAATTAAAGCTACAAATATCTGAAGCAGACTTGATGGCAAGCCAGTAGTGATTATCTGATTATATCCATGTAGACTAATTATAAAGCAGCTATATTTCAACAGAACTAGACAAAATCTAAAAGCAAGACAGAATGTTATCTATCACGGACCAACGGATGAACAGCAGCACACCCAAGATTAGAAAATCTGCCATGCCTAAGTGGCTAGCATCTTCCTAAATGTCCACTTTTCTAGGAAATTTTTTCAAAATGGAAATCACATTTTACTCTTCCTGGGAAATACAAGCAGGAAACTAACCTTAGAGGGCAGTAAGAATAAAGTATGCAGAGATAATAAGGCATGAACTTAGGATAAAAAGTTACCTTCTCTTTTAAAACTTTCTTCATACATGGTACGAGAAAATCATTTTCTAGGTTATAAAGTATCTCACTATTACAGAGACTTAATCGCAAATTCTTCTGACCCAGGATAAACTAAATTTCAACTCAAATCTAATGACTGATAAGGAGTACTCTGCTTCCACAGCTGGATAATGACCTTTCATGAAAACATGGATTCAAATGAGAAAGTGAGAGAGAGAAATAGGAGGAGAAGATGGTCATATTCATACTATAATTCAGAAGCTCAGCTGTAAGCTAAATAAAGGCTCAAGAGATATACTGGGAACCAAAATACCAATTACAACATAATTTTAGCATAAAAATATGTTCTGATTTTCAAACACTGAACTATAAACAACTGACTTTAGAACCCAGACCTTGTGTAAAATGCTGTATGCTGATATATATTCACATTATTAGAGAGTAGGCAGAAAGCCAGAAATGAGCAGGCAACGGAGCCCCCTTAGGAAAAGAAGTCCTGGAGATGCTGCCCACTGATGGTCAGGGTTGCCCACTGACAGCAAAAAGGATGATGGCTACGTTGGCTACACCTGGCCTCGTGGTTGGGATCCTCTGGCCATGAAGGGGACTTATCGTGCCTTAGCCAGAGACAGCTATGCTAGGAGTTTTCCCCAATGACAAGCATGCCCACTCCTCTAAAAACTCACTTTAGAGTAATCTTTTGCTCATTATAATAGTAAAAAGCACACCTCTGCCTAAATGCTAATAAAACATGCAATGTGTTTGCTAGCATGTACAACCATAGAGCCTGTGTACCCAAAAAGACCTCCCAAAACATACTTGTAAGTAACACCCCCTCATGCCCCTTCATAAATAATCATGTAAGATTCTCCTAAAAAGAGTCCCTCAGCATTAGCTGCTGGCTCATTCTTTGGTGCAGTCTGCTCTGTTTTGACTTTCAGAATGTACTATTTAAATAATGGTGGTACTGCTACTACTATTTTTCCATCTGGACCAACCCAGAGCTATTTTCCACTCCTCTCTAGAAATGTACCTTATACACCTTCAGTAAACTCTGCTACAATGTGTCTCTTGGCTAAATTCTTTCTTCCAATTTAGACAAGAACCAAGGCTGCTCACACTTCCTGGTAACAATACCAGGAATTTTACATGTTGCTATGATGTTTGACTAGTGCTATACCTATCCTCATCTTCACAGAAGGCCTATTAAAGTATTGTTGCTCTTTGTCCTAAGGAAAATTTTAAGATGAGCTAAACTCTGGTTGCAGGGTTGTTCTATATTCAAACTAGTAAAGAGCTAATATCCAGCCAAAAAGGAGACTTCAGAAATGGATATGTACATCTGTATATTTGTCTATTATGCAATTATTAGAATGGCTATAGAAAAATATGTAATATCAGAGGAAATTTCTTTTGATATGCTGTGGAGGTCAAAAAATTGTTCTCAGCTTATTTCCCATCATTCTCTGCTCTGTTCCATCTCAGAGGGAGCCATGTTTACTTGTCCTGTGGTTTCCAGTATTTTCAGTGACAGGCACAAGCAGAAAGCTGAGCACAGGTACAGCCAGCAATGTCAGTACTGCACCAAGATTGCCTGGGATCCCTTTTTTATGGATTTTGTACATATCCCAACTGCTTTCATGTGATTTCATTTCAAGGGAACACCTTCAGCTATTTTCCAGAAAACTGTTTTCAGATTCCCAGGGTTCACTTTTCCTAGCAAAGAACTGGAAATTCCTGGGAATTTAATTCCAAAAATGGGACTGTCACCTGTAACCAATGACTAAGATGAGTGGAAGTAAGAAATCACAGCTCCTTTGCCTCAGGGTCAAAGAATTGAGGTATAGCTTACACTTCAGATATTCCCTACAGGACTCAGCTACAGCCATCCTCTAAGGTACTTTGCCTGGATTTTGGTTTTTGCCCCTCTCTTATACTGCTCCTTCCACTCCCCTATGGGTTTCTCCCAGAAACACCTCTGTAATAATTCCTTCCATACAAATTCTTACCCCAGTAAAACTCACTATAAAGTAGTAGAATAAAGGGAGTCACTACAGGATATTTTCCCTGTCCCTGTGCCTCAGTGTTGTCCCCAGCAAAGACTGCATCTTCTCCTTGGCTCCAGTTCCCATCAGGTAGCCTTTACTGGAGTAATTCAATGCAAGCACACTCAAGTCTTTTATATTACCATTAAGACATTATGTGGAAGAATGGGACTGAAGGATTTGGGATGGGTGTCTCAGATAAAACTGAAAAATCTTAAACCACCAAAAACCTCTTGCCATTTTAGAGCAAAGTGGAGACATGAACCTGCATTATTCCCTCCTACTATCATGGAACCCAAGCAGCAGCTAGCCTAACAGAGTAGGAGATGGTCTACAGAAGATTTACTGGGGTTAGTGTGCTATTTTCCAAGATATAGTGTATTTTAAACCAGAGACAAATATAAAGTGTTATTTTCTCTCATTTCCAGTACACATAGACCTAAAATCAACAGACAGACGTAGAAGTGGCTCTTTTTACCATTACACATAATATTCTACCATTGCAATCTTGCAGCCCTGTGTTCTGATGCTTTATAGATCTTAGTTCCTAGCTGCCATCTGGTCATTTGGGGCTCTTCATGCCAATAATTCAACTGGCAGAAGAGGAGTTACTACAGCAGTTTTGATGGTTTACCCAATTTATCAAAGGAAAATTGCATCATTGCTACACACACGGATTGGGAAGACTATGTCAGAATCTACCAGGAAACCTCATAGTACTTCCCTATCCAGTAGTAAAAGTCAATGGAAGATCAAAACAACCAGATCAAGACAGGACCACTAAAGACCCAATGTTTCAGGAAGAAAGACTTAGATCTCTCCACCAAAAGAGAACCCAGTTAAGATGCACCTGAGTATAAGAGAACAAGGAGCAGATGGTGGTAGAAGAAAGTGAAAAATATCAACTACAGCCTCAGGCATGACCAGTTACATAAATGATGACTGTATCAGCTATGCACATTTTTGTAATACTATGCCTGCACTGCTTAACAAAATACCCATTTTCCCCTTTTATCTATTCTTTATTTTATTTGAGGAGTACTGGTGAGTTCTGATTTTAGAAACTTAGTTTTCAGAGATGACTGTACCATAAATAGATATCCAGAATTAATGAAGGAGGGTACATATCACCTGGACAAGTAGCCTTGGATAATACAGTTGCTTTTTGCCTCCACTTTGAGGGAAAGGAAGAAAATGGATTTTTTTCTATATAAATGACTGCTGCCTTCTGGTAGATGGAAATATTAAGTTGTTGTGTGGGCATTAAACATGGGTAGAAGAATGAAAATGGAGGCCAAATAACAAAAGGATAGACTATAAACAGCCATTCTCCTGTTTGCTTTTAAATCCATTTGTTCTCTTCTCCACCCTCCTGTGTATCACAGCCAACTACATTTCCCTGGTACAAAGTATATAACAAGCAGAAGGCCAAAGGATAGGAAAAGTGGGGATACTTACTATGTTTTCCTTCTCTTCCTGCTGCAGGTGCACCCCTATCAGCAAATGTACCTTCTCTGTGCTCCAGCTTCCACTGGACATCACCTTTATCCCAGCTCTACTTTGCAGCCTCCTCTGTGGATCTGACTGTCACTGGATGACCCTGGAATCTCTGTTATGTTAACTCCACTTCTTCTCTTTATTCCTTAAGGTCCATGAAAGTATTAAGAAGCATTTTCCTACTTGATAATTTCTGGGTTCCCTCATCATTCTGTGTGGTTTCTCAACTCAAATCAGCTGAGTAGTACATTTCCTTTATTTGGCACTTCTATTTACAATATTGCTGTGGTTTGACTGTCCCCACCAAAACTCATGTTGAAATTTAATTGTCATTGTGTCTCAACACAACATTGTAGTTGTGTTGAGAGGTGGAACCTTTAAAAGGAGATTAGATAGCAAGGGCTCTGAATTCATGAATGGATTAATGACATTAACATGAGAGTGTATAAGTATCAGGAGAGTAGTCCCCTGATGAAATAATGGAGCTCAGTCTATTTTTTTTCTTCTCTGTGTCTTGTGTACACATTTTCTGGCCATGTGATGCCTTCAGCAATAATGCAGCAAGAAAATTCTCACCAGATGCTAGTGCCATGTCCTTGGACTTCCCAGCCTCCAGAACCATGAGCCAAATAAACTTCTGCTTTTTGTAAATTACCCAGTCTGTGGTATTCTGGGTAATTTCTATAGCAGCAGAAAATAGACAAAGATAAACAAGTACAGTGGTGTCTATTTGCTCCTAATACTATTCTTAAGTGTGCAATATGGAATACCACATAGTATATACAAGATGATCTCACTTTACTAAAGAAAATACATGTACATATACATAAAATGTTTTAGAAAGATATACTTGTATACTGTTAACAGTGGTTATGGAACTCAGGTATATTCAAATATCCAAATTCTTTTTTTTTTTTTTTTTGAAACAGGGTCTCACTCTGTTTCCCAGGCTGGAGCACAGTGGAATGACCATGGCTAAGAGCAGCCTCAACCTCCCTGGGTTCAGGTGGTACTCCCACCTCTTTTTCTATGAGTTTTACTATTTTAGATACTTTATAAAAGTGGAATCATGCAGTATTTGTCCTCTGTAACTGCCTTACTTCACCTAGTAAAACATCCTCCTGATTCATTCATATTGTCACAAACGGCAGGATTTCCTTCTTTCAAAAGGCTGAATAATATTCTACTGTATGAGAAAAAAAAATGCCACATTTCTTTTCTCCACTCATCAATCTGTTGACACTGAGGGGTAGTGTTTTAGTTGAACTTATTAATGCTAGTTGTTCTGACACACAACCCTTAAAATTTAGTGTTTTAACACAATGAAGTTTAATTGCTGCCTCACAACACAGTCCAATCAGATGTTTGGCAGATCAGCAGTGGTTTAATTTCTTGCTTCTGTCTGTGGTTCTAGTATCTGTACTTTGTTATTTCTTTGGAGTCATCTGTTGGATCCTCTGCATTCAACCAGCTGACAAGTGAATTGGGAAGGTATAAAAGATGGCATAAAATACTTAAGGGCCAGGTCTCTCCCAAGTGCTTGATTCATCCACAAGTGTTCTAAGTAAGTCCAGTATATCTTTCAGGTTTGTTTTGTCTACACATAACAGAAATTCAAGTATACTAGCATTAACAAATCAAGGTTAATTTTTCCATAAACAACAACAAAAATAAGCAAAAATGAGAAGTCCAACACTAACACAACTATGCCACATTGCCACTAGGAATCCAAGATTCTCTATCTTTTTACTTTACCATCTTTAGCATGTATCTTTCTTCTTTATGCATCCAAAATGGTGCTATACTTCTAAAGATTAGTGTATTAGATCAAGTTCCAGACAGGAAGGGAGAAGAGAAAGGGTTAATGCCATGCGCCACCTGTCCATCTGTTTTTATTCATGAAAAAAATAGCTTTCCCAGAAACCACACCTAGAATGCTTTCTCTAATTTTCATTGGCAAGGCTACATGTGCAGGGAAATTAATGCAACGAATATTTCACTAGCTACACGATCACAGTGAACAAAGATGAGCTCTTGTAACTAAGGCAAAAGGGAGGAAGGATGCTGGGTAGCAACTCAGAGCTTCTGCCTCATGTGGATGTGCCAGTCCTCCAGAGCTTTAGCTGAGATCTCTAGTACACTGATTTTTTTTCCCTGCCTCCTTTAAGTCCTTTAACTGTGGAACTCGACTAATCAAAATAAACATCCTCTTTTTTTTTTTTTTTTTTTTTTTNTTGAGACAGAGTCTTACTCTGTCACCAGGCATCAGGCTGGAGTGCAGTGGCACAATCTTGGCTCACTGCAACTGCAACCTCTGCCTCCTGGGTTCAAGCAATTCTTCCGCCTCAGCCTCCTGAATAGCTGGGACTACAGGCGCACGCCACCACACCCAGCTAATTTTTGTATTTTTAGTAGAGACGGGGTTTCACCATGTTGGCCAGGATGGTCTCCATCTCTCAACCTCATGATCCGCCTGCCTCAGCCTCCGAAAGTGCTGGGATTATAGGCTTCAGCCACCACGCCTGACCCCTCATTTTTTTTAATGTCCATAAGTCGAAGGAGTTTAATATTTCAGATTTGCTCCCTCACACAAGTTATAACTCTAATTTCCTGTTTGAGTCAGACAAGAGTTTGACTCAAGTTAGAATAATATAGGGTGGGTTCCCTTTATAGCATAGGCTTGATGCCATTTCAACTGAGGCACTTTCTGCCTTACTCTAAGTTTATTCATGTTTTCCTGACCTCGGAATGTGATTTAAATGATTGTGTCTATAGCCCTGGTTAGCAAGATAAGAAATCAGCAGTTCTGATCTCCTGGAGAACTCACACATGTAATTGGAGAGGCCTCTGGGGCATATAGTTACTGCTTACTATACAAGTTGGCCTGAGACCAGGGAGAGGCTTAGACCACTGTTTTGCATTTGATAATGTGGTTTTAGTTCACTTACCTAAGACATATCTTTAAAATAGTTTCTACTATGTGTAAGACTGATATTAGGTAATTGGGAAGACATGAAGATATATTAGACACAAAGCCATCTTCAAATATTTAGCAAATTAGCAGAGGGTAGGTAACATGTACTACAATACCTACAATACAAATTAGATTATGATAAGCATAATGTGTGTAAAAATTTGTTTTCTTTGTGGGTGTGTAGAAAGGTGACTATGACATCTATCTGGGTAAAATTTTGACAAGTAAATATAGGGCAGAGGAAGTTCAAATGGAAAGGAAATATAAGCATGTAAGCTTAGTGAAGAGAAAAAGTGGTAGAGTCTATGTTCATAAAATCTAGAAAATACTTTAAAAATGAAGTTAACAACATGGGTTGAGACCAAGTTATGAGACCAGGAAAGTCTATATCTTAGGTGATTTAAATATATCCACCTGTCCTGAGTTGTAAAACTGACAAGAAGTTTTGTTTTGTTTTAAAAAAAGTTACATCTTAAGGGTTCAAGAAAAGTATTTGCAATAACAAGTTTTTCAAAGGTCCAATAAAGGAGGTCTGGGGCTTAGAGTCATGAATAAACTTGTCTAAAGCCTACCCAAGGTGAGTGAAATTAAATCTGTCTTGGTGTTATCTAAAAATATAACCTGGGGTCTACACGGATCATGGTTGTTTCATGCAATATGGAGGGGAACAATAATATTGAACTAAAACATAGTTAACAAATCCTGTATCTTCTTAATATTCATATTTATAGAGGTGACCATTTTAATTTAAATATATAACAGGTTTTATAACAATAGCTTTGTTTAAAAATTCAAAAGTATCTCTGTTCTCACAATTTATTAAATCAATGCACATTTCTAACCGCATGCCAACCAGCCTGTGGTGCTGGGAGTACAGAGACAGCAACAAGACCAAAATGTTGCTTCATTTCACCTGTTTCTAAAGCCAAGAATGTTATGCTTGCTTGGCATTGTTGCCAGCAGGGCTGTAGCTTGCTGTCACTCATCTCTAAAAAATTAATGGCATTACTACAGAAAGTGTTGCCCTCCTACCAGTGTAATCTGGAGTTACTGGTGTCACTAATGTGAAGGTGGGAAGTTGAAGATTATTTTCATAATTGCTGCCTACTCTGATGGAAACATACAGTGAAATGCTTTTTTTCAAGTGTCAATGAAAATATCAACTTGCATATATCATTTGAATGATTCATAAAGCACAATGAAAGTTTGCCCTTGCTCAAAGGCAAAGAAAAAAAAATTTACAGGGGACTTAAATAGGTAGAAGTAGGTTTAAAAACAGGTTCTCAAACAAAATTGTTGGATAACAATAAGCAATGGATAGAGATGCTAACTTCAAAATAACTCAGCTTTTCTTCAATATTACTTGATTCTTTCAGAGTACATCTGAATTTTTCTATTAATTTTTTGCTTCTCTCAACTGTTTGGGTGAAAGGCATAATAAGATTTAGTATAGATGGTATTTCCAAGATATATTTCTGTAAATGTCACTTGAATAAAATTCCTGTATTCCCAGGGAAAGAAAATCAATCCCCAATCTCACTTAATATCTGATCTATAATTACCTTCCAAAATTAGGTACTGGAAGGATATAATAGGTCTAATTCCACTGAAGTATTTTTAATAGCATATTTAAATCATCCCTGATTCCTTTTATACTTATTAACAATTTTCTCAGATAATTTTATGAATGATAATGACAATCATCAGGAATTACTTACAAGGAATTTTCAAAACCATGCATCAGGAAGACAAAAAAAAAAAATACTGCATTGCTTTTTAAAGTGATTTTCTCTCTAATGAATGGAAAATTTTCTCCAGTGAATGGAAAATAATAATCAAACATTTAAATTTCAATGTTTTGTGAAAATAAAATATGCTATTAAGCCAAATTATTTAGGAATCCAAAATTAAGTCCAAAATATCTTCAGGTTCTGATTTAATGTCATTTAAAAAATATATAGGGCCAATTTTCAGACAGAAGCCATATACTTTCTTATTTTTCTTTCAAAAGTAAATAAACAACAGCAAAAAGGGGGAATATGAAGGAGACAAAAATAGGTGAAAGAAAGAAAGCAGAGAGGTCTGTGAGTACTAAGCTGGCTTCACACAAGTGTTTCAGCTAAACATGGAGCCCTCCGACTTCTGCTTTGAAGTCTGCATAAGTCAGGGACAGAGGCAAAGCCTACAGCAAGTGCTAAGTAAGGAATCTTATAAGAAATTATCCGTCATAAAACTGAAATCTCACTGGGTTTCACCCTCAGTGTAAGGATTTTAAAAAGAAATAAATATGCAGACACGAGAATATAATAGTCTCAACCTTGGCACTGGAAACTGGAAAGCAAAGAGTTTCCTTGAGGATTCATAACCACAATCTAGACCTCATACAAGAATGCAAGCCAAACCATGCAGTCAGTGCAATCCATAAAACTTTCATTGAGAATTTAAAGTGTTTCTGCATTGGTAGTTACCTAAGAGAACTCACAGAAGCAAGCACAAATCTCTGGAGACTTCAAAAATCTTCCCATGAGTGAAATTCAAAGAAATAACAAGTCAAGTCAAAAGTCAAAAATGTGCAAAGAAACAACACTATAGGTCAGGGCTATCAAAAATAATAAGTGTTAGGATCAGACATGCAAAGAATTTCAGATTTTTGAAATTATCAAAAGACTAATGTTTCTCACACAATATTAAAGAACTATTAAAGTATGTATACAGAAGTAAAAGGGATCATTGAAAACATGAGTAAGAAAACTGTAAAGAGTTGCAAGATATATATGAAAATAATATAATTTCTAAAAATGAAAATATAGAATTAAAATGTAGAATTCAATGTATACATTCAACAGCACAGTAGACACAGAGACAAAAATTACTAGCTAAAGGATAAAGCCTAAGTATTATTCACAACATAGCAGGAAAGACAAAGAAATGAACATATTAATATTTGTTTAAAGAGGGACTAAGGAAATGGGAAAGAGATGGAGAAGATTTAGCATAAATTTAATGGAAGTTCCAGAAAAATAAAATAATAGGGGAAATTTAGAAGAGTATTGAAACAGATAACTGAGAATATTCTAGAATTTGTTAAAGTCTCCAAATATCACATCCAGGAAGCCCAACAATATTAAGCATGATATAGGAATAAAATACAGGTACAATCTCCACAGCTATATACATTATTCATTTTGGGAAACTACAGGACACCATATTTCAAGAGATCTTAAAATCACCCAAGGAGATAAGATCAATCATCTTGACTTTTCTTACAGCAATAATGAAAGCTAGAGGCAAGATATGTTCCATGTGCTAGAAAACAAAAACAAAAAAAACTGGCAGTCTAAAATTTTATAACCAGTGACAAAGCCCTTCAATACTGAAGGTGAAATAAGTATATTTTGAGACAAATAAAGACTGAAAAGAGTTTGCCTTTGTAAAACTGAACGTATTAATCAGGGTTCTCCAAAGAACAGAACCAATGTCTGTACACACACAAACACACACATACACACAAAGGTGGGGGGTGGAATATAACTGATTATGGATATTGGCTCATGCACTTATGTAGGATCAGAAGTCACAGTCTGCTGTCTGCAAGCTGGAGAACAAGGAAAGCCAGGCATCAGTATAATTCAGTCTGAGTCCAAAGGCCTGAGATTGCGGGAGGGAAAAAGGGCGCGTGGGAAGGAGATGCTGGTGTAAGTCCTCAAGTCCAAAGGCCTAAGAACCAGGAGCATCAATGTCTGAGAGAAGATGGATGTCCCAGCTCAAACAGAGCTAATTCACCTTTCTTTCCTCCTTTATGTTCTATTCAGGTCCCCAATAGATTGAATGATGCTCCTCTACATTGGTGAGTGCAGATTTTTACTCAGTCTGCTGATTCAAATGCTAATCTCTTCTGGAAATAACCTCAGAGACACACCAAGAAATAATGTTTTACCAGTTATCTGGGCATCACTTAGCCCAATCAAGTTAACATAAAAAAATTAACCATCACATTGCACTAAAAGAAATTCTAAAGAATTCATACAACAGAAATAAGCCTTCTGTAATTTTTTATATAGAATTTAAGTATGCCCAAAAAAGAATATAATTGAGATGGAGATACATTAGTTTATAATGTTTTATGGACCTTGTATTTTCTTGGAGGAAGGTAAAGGTTTTGATTAATAATAGTATCTTATACATTAGGAATTTATGTTTTAATTTATACAGAAATTAGTACAATAATAGAAACAGAGGCTGGGTGTGGTGGCTGATGCCTATAATTCCAGCACTTTGGGAGGCTGAGGCAGGTGAATCACTTGAAGTTAGGAGTTTGAGACTGGCCAATATGGTGAAACTCCATCTCTTTAGTACAAAAAAATTAGCCTGGCATGGTGGTGGGTGCCTATAATCCCAGCAACTTGGGAGGCTGAGGCAGGAGAATCACTTGAAACCAGGAGGTGGAGGTGGCAGTGAGCCAAGATTGTGCCACTGCACTCCAGCCTGAGCAAAAAGGAAAAAGATGTTTCAAATAATAATAATAGAAACTCTATATAAACTCCATTTTATATAAATTCTAAACTAATATCAAGGGAAATAGAGCTGGTAAAAAAAAATCTACAAAAGGGGATAAAAGACTACAAAGCCTAGGAAACATATTTTGGAGAAAAACACATAAATATATATATGCACATATAAGCTAAATATGAATAATACACTAAAATTTAAAAACATATATAAAAAGTAGAATAAAGTGAATGATAGTACAAATAAGATGGTAGATTTAAATCCAAATATATTATATTAAATGTCAACAGACTACATGCAGCAAAGACAAAAATTATAAAGATGGATATAAAATAATTATATGTTCATCGTGTGTGTACACACAAACATACATATTAATACATATTTATATGCACACATATATAATTCAAGCTATGAGGAAACAGAACATTTCAAAATTAAAAAGTAGAAAAAGACAGGTATTAACAAAAGCTGGTGAGATAAAGATAGTAACAAAAGTTTTAAATCACCAGGATTTAAAACAATCTTATATGTATTGAACAGAATGGTCTCAAAACATATAATGCAAAATTGATAGAACTACAAGGAAAAATAGAAAATTCCAGCACCATAATAGTGAAAAACTATTTCATCATATTTCTCACTGATTCCTCACTACGAAAAAGAAAAGATGCCCAAACTCCTTAGTAATCAATGAAAAACAAGATATAGCCATAGCAAAATATAACTTCATATGTGTCTGCTTGGCAGAAATTTATAAATTGAACCATAGGCCAAAAGCAACAGGAATTCTCATTCACTTGCAACTACTCAGAAAAAAAGAGTTTCATATGTGCATTCCTTTGAACAATTACACTTCTGGAAATAGACCTTAGAGATACTTCTTGCACATGTGTATCAGAAGAAAGGTTTGCTCATGAATGTATATTTTTGCATTCTTCAAAACCCAAAAGTGCAAACAACAGAAAGAATAAACTACGGTGTATTTCTACAAAGAAAAATTGTAAAGTAACAGAAACAAATGAAAATGAACACAGCAACACCCAGACAATGAGGAAATCTCAGAAATACAATGTTGAGTAAAAGATTCAAATCACAGAACAGTACAAGAACTGTGATTCTATTTAAATAAAATTTAAAACATGCAAAATTAAAGAATATATTTGAGAGAAAGTGAGAGAGCATTTGTGTGTGTGTGTGTGTGTGTGTGTGTGTGTGTGTGTGTGTGTGTGTGTTGCAATACAGTACAGCAGCTTTCACTGGGCCAACTAACCAAGCTAAGATACTTCAGAAAAAATCAGGACACCTGGATGTGACAGTCCAGACATTCAGGGCTACCAGAACCCAAGTTTCAGAACATTTTTCAGTATTCCACAATTTTCCCAAGTAAATATAGGCAGTAAGGAATCAGAAAGAAATTTAAAGTTAAAAGGAATCAAAGCTCAAAGCTCTGAAAGAGAAGTAGTAAGGCTATGGCCTGAGAAACAAAAGCTATACAAAGCCCACAGTATTCATCATATTCTCTCCCTCAAATCCTCCAATTATTCCTCATAATGAAATACTAATCCCTTAACATTCTGAATTCAACCCACTTTAGCTAAGCAAAACAGGCCACTTTACCCTCCAGCTTCACATTTTCTTCATTTCTTATTTTTGTTACTATTATTCCCTCTCTCTAAATCCTTTTTGCACATCTCATGTCAAACCTTTGCTGAATAGGGAAAAACTGAAGGCCTTTCCCCTAAGATCTGGAGCATGACAAGGATGCCCATTGTTACCACTGTTATTCAACATAGTACTGGATGTCTAGCTAGAGCAATTAGACAAGAAAAAAAAAAAGGAAAGAGCATCCAAATTGGAAAGGAAGAACTCAAATAAGCCTTGTTTACAAATGATATGACCTTGTATTTGAAGAAACCTAAAGCCTCCACCAAAACACTACTAGAACTGATAAATAAATTCAGTAAAGTTGCAGGATATAAAATCCACATATAAAAATCAGTAGTGTTTTTATATGCTAACAGTGAATCTGAAAAAGAAACAAAAAAGTAATCTCATTTACAATAGCCACAAATAAAATTAAATATTTAACCAAATAAGGGAAAGGTCTCCATAATGAAAACCATAAAACACTGCTGAAAGAAATTGAAGAGGACACCAAAAAATGGAAAGATATTTCATGTGCATGAACTGGAAGGATCAATATTGTTCAAATGTTCATACTACCCAAAGCAATCTACAGATTCAATGCACTCCCTATCAAAATAGCAATGACATTCTTCACAGAGATACAAAAAACTATCCTAAAATGTATATGGAACCACAAACAGGGCTGG
This sequence comes from Cebus imitator, assembly GCF_001604975.1. Taxonomy (NCBI): domain Eukaryota; kingdom Metazoa; phylum Chordata; class Mammalia; order Primates; family Cebidae; genus Cebus; species Cebus imitator. The sequence continues at coordinate 577,149 of NW_016107961.1, read as the reverse complement.
GTGCCGTGGCTCATGTCTGTAATCCCAGTACTTTGGGAGCCAAGGCAGGTGGATTACTCGAGTCCAGGGGTTTGAGACCAGCCTGGGCAACATCCCAAAACTCTATCTCTACCAAAAAAAAGTACAAAAAAATTAGCTGGGTGTGGTAGTACACACCTGTAATCCCAGCTGCTTGGGAGGGTAGGGTGGGAGGATTGCTTGAGGCCAGGAGGTTGAGGCTGCAGTGAGTCAAGATCATAGCACTGCATTCCGGCCTGGGCATCAGAGTGAGAGGCTTCCTCAAAAAAAAAAAAAGAAAGAAGGAAAGGAAAGGGGAAAGGAAAGGAGAAAGGAAGGGAAAAGAAAAGAAGAGGAAGACATACAAATGGCAAACAGGCTCATGAAAGGAGCTCAACATCAACATCATCAATCATCAGAGAAATGCAAATCAAAACTATAATGAGATACCATCTCAGCTCAGTTAAAATGGCTTATATCCAAAAGACAGGCAGTAACAAATGTTGTTTGTACACTATTGGTGGGAATGTAAATTAGTACAACCACTATGGAGAACAGTGTGGAGGTTACACAAAAAAACTAGAAATGGCTGGGCGTGGTGGCTCAAGCCTGTAATCCCAGCACTTTGGGAGGCTGAGGTGGGCGGATCATGAGGTCAAGAGATCGAGACCATCCTGACCAACATGGTGAAACCCCATCTCTACTAAAAATATAAAAATTAGCTGGGCGTGGTGGCACGTGCCTATAGTCCCAGTTACTAAGGAGGCTGAGGTAGGAGAATTGCTTGAACCCGGGAGGTGGAGGTTGCAGTGAGCCGAGATCGTGCCACTGCACTCCAGCCTGGTGCCTGGCGACAGAATAAGACTCTGTCTAAAAAAATAAAAAAAATAAAAATAAATAAAAATAGAAATACAGCTATCACATGATCCAGCAACCCCACTGCCGGATATACCCAAAAGTACGGAAATCAGTATATCAAAGCCATATCTGCACTCCCATGCTTGTTACAGCACTGTTCACAATAGCTAAGATTTGGAAGCAAGCCAAGTGTCCATCAACAGAGGAATGGAGAAAGAAAATGTGGTACAGAAACAAAATGGGGTACTATTCAGCCATAAAAAAGAATGAGATGCTGTCACTTGCAACAACATAGATGGAATTGGAGGTTTTCTTGCTAAGTGAAATAAGTCAGGCACAGAAAGACAAGCATTGCATGTTTCTCGCTTATTTGTGGGCTCTAAAAATTAAGGCAATTGAACTCCTGTAGATAATAGAAGGATGGTTACCAGAGACTGGGAAGGGTAGTGGGGAAATTAGGGGGAGGTGGAGGGGAAGTGGGATGCTTAATGGCTACAAAATGAAAAAATAGCAAAGAGAATAAATAAGATCTAGTATTTGATAGCACAACAGAGTCACTATAGTCAATTATAATTTAATTGTATACTTTAAAAAACTAAAAGAGTATAATTGGATTGTTTGTAACACAAAGGATACATACTTGAGAGGACAGATACCCATTTCCCATGCTGTGATTGTTATGCATTGCATTCCTGTATCAAAACATCTCACGTACCATAGTAGACGTGTATAACCCTATTATGTACCCACAAAAATAAAAATGTGGATTGAGGTCACCAAGGGACAGACAGAGATGCCATTTTTCTCCAGAAAGGTGACTAGCCTTCAATGCCTGTTTCTATTAACAGTTATCAGATACTTAAGCAAATGACACTATTAAATGCAGAGAAGTCAGCTTCTTTCGCAACTCTGAATACATTGCTTAGATGTGGAAAGCTGCAAAAGAATGCAGACTGAAAAGAAAGTGATGATGATTTAATGTTTCTCCACCCATCTTCATACAGGAGCCAAGGGTTTTATTATTTATTATGACAACTGGACAGGCAGAACTATCAAGAATGAAATGGAATTGCCGAACCTTAACCCAAGGACCACTATATTGCTTTGAAACCCCAATTTTACTTCATCAGAAATCCCATTCATGAGGGAGGACGAGTGTGGCACAGCTGTGCTATTTGTAAACTTTAGTCTCACCTCGCCATCTGTTTCTGAGGTAACCAAGAAGGTGCCTATAAACTCTACAGTCCAGCTCTCCCATGTTTGACCTGCTCAGTAAATGGAACAAATCTCATGGGGGCAGGAGAAGTTAGAGGCCAAATATCAACCTGTGGAGTACCTGTGCAGTAAAAGACATAAACTCGGTGTTCTGCAGTATATTATCTGGCAACACCTGTAAGCTATCTCCAAACAATAAAAGTTAACTGCATTCATCCCTTCCCCTGGTCATAGTCATCATTCTAGTCTACATCAGCATACAGGGTTATAACATATAAATAACATTACAACATTACAGGACTAGTTATTGTCATCTCCTAGTTGATCTAAGCACTGCTTGGATATTGGCTGCAAGTCTGTTGGTTGCAACAGAATTCTCTTTGGAAAATCTCATGCAGCAGTGGTATGTAGAGATTCATTGTGTCACTACACTTAATGAAACTGGTCTTTGAATGTAAAATTTCCCCAAGAATTATATTCAAATATATTACTTCCATTTATGTCATTTCCATTCTCCAAAATCAACTCAAAAAATAAATTATTGAACTCAATTTTTTTACTCAGCCTTGATTAAACTCAGAGGTCATGTGTTTCAATAGCAACTTTTATGTAAAGGAAATTTTATGTAAAGAGCTGTTGAAATAGGGTTTTTGAGAATGTAAAGCAGAAGATGACAAATTATCTTTGTTGAAATGAAAAGTAAGGGAAATGTTAGTGGTGTTCACATATTAGTTGCCTCAAAATTTCAGTGAAAGTTACATTTTTTTGAAGATCTTGTAACCATAAAGTTGATTGTTTCCTAATCTGTTTACCCAAGGAAGAAAAGTGAAATGTTTCTTTTTTTTTTTTT
>NW_016107961.1:507747-574039 GCF_001604975.1 Cebus imitator | reverse complement strand
AGAGACGGGGTTTCACCGTGTTGACCAGGATGGTCTCGATCTCTTGACCTTGTGATCCACCCGCTTCGGCCTCCCAAAGTGCTGGGATTACAGGCTTGAGCCACCGCACCCGGCCGAAATGTTTCTTTTAAATGCTACAGGAGTCATTAATTTATAACCTTGAAACTATAAATGTTTATTATCAGAAACTATATGTGTTAAAAGGGCTTATTAACTATTTCTTTAAACAATATTTGTCTTGGGAAGTTGGCTTTTCTCACCAACTTAAGGTAATTAACCTGCTATCTGTGATTTCACTGATCTAGCTCTAATTTACTTAATCAATGTAAAAGAGCAGAAAGATAGCCCTACGATTAAAAATATACAAACACAAGAGAAACCAACCCCCAGAGTGGTGATGTGAGAAGTGTGGACCCTCTTGCCAGTCAGTGGCCCAACCATTCAACTGAAAATGATATAAAAAATAATAATCTCTTGAAATTATCCTAAAGCATACAGCAAATGGAAAACATTTATCCGAGAAAATCTACTAAATCTCACGAAGGACATCAAGAGCCTGGGGCAACTGAGCCATGTATTTGCTCATATACGCTCACTTCCCCCAGACCCCAGATCAATATGATGGATGCTCTACTGCAGGCATGTGCAGCTGAGGCCAAAATTCTTCTCTACCTCACTGCCAGTCAGAGACACATAGAACTAACACATTTATAGAACATTCACCCAATAAAAACAGAATATATATTCTTCTCTAGTGCACATGGAGCATTTTCCAGGAGAGCCCATATGCTAGGCCATAAACAACATGAGTATTAACCACAGGAAAGGGTCAAGAGAATTGTAAAGAAAGCAATTCTGATTTCACTAAGCCCCTGAACCAACCCCAGCAGCCACCTTCTTACGGACTTCTTGTTATGAGATGAAAATAAATGATTTTTTTATTAATCTTCTATTAGTAAGGATTTTTATTAATTGTTGAAAGTTGAAAGTATTCATAACAAATTCTATTGCTATACCAGAAAGAGGAGAAGACAGTGCATAAAATTTTGACAGTACACTCTGAGGCCTTTTATGAAATAATGTGTATTTTTCTTCCCCATATACACCATTATCTTAGGACGTTAGAAGTCACTTGCACTATAGCTACGCACAATCTCGCTTAATACCATGCCCAACCTGACAACAGAGCAGCCCAGTCATTCACCCTAACTATTGCTCAGGTTCTCAGTGTGTATGCATAATGATGTCTAATCCTTCCTGCTTGTTTTCAAGGCTCTTAACTTGTAGTTTACAGCCTTTAACAATAATCTAAAAATCACTTTGAAATTGGTCAACAAACTGAAAAAAAATTAAAATCAGTATCAGAAAGTGGTAAACAGCTTTCCTAGTTTCTTCCCACAAACTCTTATAGCAGTGGATCTCGAAGTGTGGTCTCCAAGCCAGCTGCAACAACATCATCTAGAAACTTATTAGAAATGCAAATTCTCAGGCTCCCACAGACCTACTGAACCCACATGCTCAGAGTTTGAAGCCCCCACCCTACAGCACAGAGCCATATCAGGTAATGCACTCTCTCTTCTTACGCTTTTCTTTCTTCCTACCTTCTTCCAGTAGCTAGCTTTTTCCGTCTCTTCTGTGAGCGTTAGAAGTCTGCAGATAGTTTCCAAATCCATCATCTGATGTCACTAATTATCAGGATGATCGCTGACCCCACATTAAGGCTGATGGGAGATTTTCCACTTACATAATTACATAAGCCAAAAGCCCACCCTCCAAATATTTAACCACAGACTGTCAAAACCAGGAGGGAAGTCGAGTAAAAGGTCCTATATGTCTGTCCACATCCCCAGTAAAGACATTGAATCTCCTTCTTCATTTAATCCACCCTTAATCATGGGCCCTTCCTGTCAGTTTTCCCTCCCTTCACCTGTATCTCTTCATCTAGTAGTCAGTCAACTCACTTCATGTTCAAAATAGCTCTGTCAACTCTACCTCATTTCAAACTCCAATTATTATCTTTACTCTGTCTAAACTTCACATTGCCTATTTTCATTTCTTTTAGCTAGGAGAGTGGAAGCTGAGCATTGATGAGCTGTGTGTATGTATCCTAGAGATTCAGCCTAATTATCTTGTGTTAAAGGCAATGCATTATTGTTTTATCATTTTTAATCAGCTCTGACTGCAGTGAAAGAATGTACTTTTTGAAGACGTGATCTCAATGTGAACCACCTCCACCCCCAGTTATCTTTTACTAACCTCTCATTTATGTACATATTCACAAGGTTGTTTTCATATGCTTCTCACTCTGTATCCCCTAGCAGGTTTTTTAGTAGACATTTCTCATGTACTTTACTTTTGAAAATGTGATTTTGGTTATATGTTCATTAAAATGTCATCCAGCACCATCTTAGAAACACAAAAAGTAATGAAAGACAAATCAAAGCCTTGAGACTCCTCAGCCTTGGGTGTACAGTGGAGTTCACCCCAATTACAATCAAGTATTCCTCATTTAAGCATCTAAATCGTCTCTCCTCAGGGGTAGCAGCCATTTGAAAAAAGGTTTGAAGAGTATAATGGAAGTAATGCCTACATATGTCTTTATTTACTACTCTATGAACAAAGCTACACTCTGCCAACCTTTACATTTTTCTTTTATTCCTGGTACTGATATTTCTGTATTTTTCTTTTATTATGCTCTTTGAAGCCACCACAAATCCTTCGTGGAAAAAAATTATAAAATCAATGATTTATTTTTTAAAAATTTTTCAGTAGCATATTTACTTTTAGTAATATTAAAGTGACAATAATAGCATAATCTATACATACTTTTAACTATTCTATGCATTTCATTAACATTTTTCCATGAATTCTTACAATAAATCCAGGAATTTTTAAATTTTAACAAAAAGGAGTTAAAATTTAGAGATATAACTCTCCCAAGGTCATTCAGATATTATTTTGATATTATTAACAATAACAAAAACAACAGCAGCAGCAGCAGCACAACACATTACATTTGCAGATTGCTAATGAGGACTTAAACTCAGGACCACTGACTCCAAATTTCACATTATTTTCTCTAGTCATGATATACCTGTCCAGTACCCATGAGAAAAAGTAGCTAAATTACTTAGAGTTATCAGGAAAGAGAAATTATTAAATCCCAAGCCACTGACACACATCATCAGTCACTAGCATATACCTGAATATTCATGTAGTTGCTCAATTCTCTACTTAAGAAAGTCTGATAAAGAGAGAGGTTAACAACACAAAGAACTTAAATAACCAAAGAAATCCTAAGCAAAAAGAACAAAGCCAGAGGCATCACATTGTCCAAATTTAAACTATACTATAAGGCTACAGTAATCAAAACAGCATGGTACTGTTTTTTTTTTTTTTTTTTTTTTTTTTAAAAAAGGACAGACATATAGACCAATAGAATAAAATAGAAAGCCCAGAAATAAAGCCACACCCACAACCATCTGATCTTTGACAAAGATGCAGAAAAGACACCCTATTTCTTAAATGGTGCTGAGTTAGATGGCTAACCATATGCAGAAAAATGAAATTAGACATTCATCTTTTACCAGATACAAAAACTAACTCAAGAGGGATTAAAGATTTAAATGTAAGACCTCAAACTATAAGAATCCCAAAAGAAATCCTAGGAAACACCCTTCTAGACATTGGCCTTGGGAAATAATTTATGACTAAGCAATTATAGCAAAAACAATTATAACAAAAACAAAAATTGGTAAGTGGGACCTAATTAAACTAAACAGCTTGTGCACAGCAAAAGAAACTATCAACAGGGTGAAAGAAAACCTATAGAATGGAAGAGGAACTGAAACAATTGAACAAAAAAAAAAAAACATTTTTACAAATGACCAAAAGACATGAACAGACATTTCTCAAAAGAAGACGTACATGTTAGCTAACAAATGTATGGAAAAATACTCAACATCACTAATAATCAGAGAAATGCAAATCAGAACCACAATGGAATACCCCCTCTCACACTAGTCAGAATGGCTATTACTAAAAGCTCAAAAAATTACAGGTACTGGTAAGGTTGCTGGGAAAAGGGAACACTTAAACATGGCTGGTAGGAATGCAAATTTGTTCAGCCAACGTTTGAAGACTTCTCAAAGAGCTTAAAATAGAACTGCCATTTAACCCAGCAGCCCAATTACTGCGTATATATCTAAAAGAAAATAAGTCATTCTACCAAAAAGTCACATACACTTGGATGTTAATTGCAGTACTATTTACAATAGCAAGGACATGGAATCAACCTATGTGCCCATCCATGGTGGATTGGATAAAGAAAAGGTGGTACACATACATCACAGAATACCATGCAGCCATAAAAATGAGTGAAATCTTGTCCTTTGAAGCAACATGGATGCAGCTGAAGGCCATTATGCCAAGTGAATTAACACAGGAATAGAAAACCAAATCCCACATGTTCTCACTTGTAAGTAGGAACTAAACACTGGATACTCATGGACATAAAGATGGCAGCAACAGAAACTGGAGGCTGCTAAAGGGGAGGGAAGAAGGCAGACAAGGGTTGAATAATTATTGTGTGCTCACTACTTGATTGATGGAATCACTCACACCCCAAACCTCAGCAACACACAATATACCCAGGTAACAATCCTACGCATATACCTCTTGAATCTAAAATAAATGCTGAAATCATTTTAAAGAGATTGAGGTTCAGTGCTAGGACAAAATTAATGGAAAAAACAGTAGCTCAAGATCCACCTAGTAGGTAGAGCCAGGACTAATTACTATTCTTATCACATGCTGGGAATGTGCCATTACTCCCACTTGAAGCTATTCTCTTCCATCTTCCACTCTAACAAACTTGGAGTAGGTAATTGAGTTCTATGAACCTTGGTGGTATTGCCTGTAAACTAATGTTATTGGACTAGAAGATCTGTAAGCTCCCTATTTTAATGTCTCCTGCTTCCATAAATAAGAAGTGGGCAGGTTCTTTTAACAATTCTTGAAAAGTAACAGTTGAGAAAGCAATGCTCAGAGATCATCAAGTTGGGCTTGACCAACTCTAGCTAATAATTACTACACTTTAGTGTACAGCAAAATCATCTGTAGTGTGCTTAGGATTCAGGCTGCATATGTGAGGAATATAGCAGAGTTATGTGTATAAGAATCATTTCAATCTCAGTGTTTTAAGGTCTCAACTGAGGAGCAAAATGTCTCAACTTTTTTATATAGGGCCTTCTCCCTCCAAATAGTTGAAAAAGTTCTAGAAGTACCCACATGTACCATTTAAATGACCCCTAAGCCTCACTGGGATTGGACCCTTGATAAAATCACTTTTTCAGAGTCTCCAAGGGAGGGAGGGATCAGTAAGAGAAGAGATCACCAAACACCATGAGAGCAACTACTAACAGCTCAGGTCTGGGATCGTCTACTAATGCTGGCCTTGGGCCTCTGCCTCCTTACAGGTGCTCATTTGGGATCATTGACCATTAGCCCTGCTATGTGTGTGTCTTATCATTCTCTCCAGTTAGTAGAGAAACATGTTCCATTTTCCGGTACACTTTTATAAGATTATCTCAGGGTGAAGCCGTTTTGAACTCAGACAACAGTGGGGTTTTTCTGTTTGTTTTTCCCACCACTCATGAGCACTTATGCAGTTAGGTTTATCTTCCCTGAGCTTACTGGTGGTGGAGGGAAATTTATGGCATAGGCGGCCTCTCAGGGTCCCGGCAAGGTCACTCTTTTCCATATGTAATAATGAGCCATTGTTCTATTCGTCGTTACCTCATAGCGCCCTTTCTTTGTCTCAGTTCTTATTTACTTCCTCTTTTTTTTTCCTTTTCATTTTCCTATACCTTCCTTTGGTCCTTGTAAGTATCCAAACTACCCTGTAAGTATGGGTTTTACAATAATGCCCTCAATTTGTTATCTCAAGAGTGACCTTAGTAGTTTCCTTGCACTAGGCAAATTCAGCTTAAAAACAAAAATGCGATCTATTTTCTTTTTTTTTAATTATATTTAAATTTTCTTTTTTTTATTTTTATTTTACTTTAGGTGCATACTATATCTGGCATTTCTCCCCATGTTGTCCCTCCCCACACCCCGCTGTCTCTCCCCTACCCCCACAACTGCCCCCAGTATGTGATGCTCCTCTCCCCAAGTCCACGTGTTCTCATTGTTCAATACCCACATATGAATGAGAACATGCGGTGTTTGGCTTTCTGTTCTTGTGTCAGATGCAATCCATTTTCAGTAGGAAGAGACACTGTTGTCCTAAAGCCTGAGGATAACAGTTAAACCCATTGAAAATCAATAAAAAGCCCTTTAAAGGCTACCATTTTCTTTAATGATATTTTTTCTTAGTGCTGGATGTGCCCTACCACCGGATAATCAGTAATAGGATTGCAACTATTAAAGGGAAGGTGGGGGGACTAAGGAGAAAAGAAAAATTGAATTTACATGTCTTCGCCTTAGCACAGCCTCACATTTCTTTTACAGAAAATAACTTCTGCACATATAGCATTAGGGAGCAGTGTCTTCCAACCACTACATTTGAGTGGTGAGTACCCAACAACCCAGAAGTCTCAAGAACCTAAAAGATTCCCAACTCTGCCATGATTTTGCACCAAAGGGCACCCTCGCTTAACTTATTTGTGGGTGTAAAATGAAGAGAAAGATACCTGCCCATGAGAAGCCAGCACCATGCTCTAGGCATAGGGCTTCAAAAAACACAGAAGGTTCAAAAATGAGGATTGTCATCTCAGAGAATGTCATGAAATTATTAAAATTTGCAAAAACAATTTTAATCCTATCCAGGGATTGGCATGACAAAGCATTCTCTCCCAGTCAAGCAGCAAGTTAAGGGAAGGAAGAGCTGCTCACCCTCCATCTGAGGGGCTGGGTGTGGGACAGTTTTATCAAATGTGAATCTAGGCATTGCACCTCCATACATGACCATCAATTTTTACAATTTTCTTTTCTTCATTTACTCTGGTTTCACCTTTCACACGGGACTCCTCAGACCTTCAACTCTCTTCAACTCATGTCTTAGGCTGGCCCTGACATGTGATAACTGACATTATCTGGTCCTATGACTTCTCTTTCTCATGAATACCCTGGCTTCTGCAATCAATTGTTGTGATGAAAATATTCATTTGAACGAAGGTAGAAGTGTCAGAAACATTTTTAGGAAGGCAGAACCCTATAAACAGACTAGGAAATGATGGCAACATGCCAACTCAAAAATAATGTAAGTTATTCTACAATTAAAATCTAGTCAACATGAACAAATGACTCAACTCTTTCTCCATACAATAGCTATAGAAAATATCTTTAAAAAAAAAGAGATGTTGAACAATATAAATATTTGGGTAATACCCACTGCCATTATTCCACACAGGGTCTGGATTTTCAATTTTACCTTCCAGTCAGATGAAAGATTCTTGAACTGGTATGTGAGTTCCGCATCTTCTTTTTAGAACTATTTAGACAGTGTTCAGCTTACAAAGAAATTCCCACTACTTCTCCTGTGTGAAAGAAGGGCACACAGGAGGAAATTTCTTTGCAGGTTTAGAGGAACTCTGCTAGCTGAGAGGAAATGCTGAAGTTTCTCTCAACTAGCAGACTTTTCTGGGCTGTCAGAACCCCTGTCTGCCGTGAGAAGAGAATTTCAAAACGTGCTGGTGCTCTTGAAGAGCGCCTGGTTCCGAAGTGAGGAAAGGGAAGAAGTTTCAAGATCTATATGTATCCATTAGAAATGGTTTTTTTGCAGTTAAACCAAAAACTTTGGTAACAAAATATACTTGTTGCCTTAGCAAGAAATTCAAGAGGAGGACTGAGAGAAAGCCCCCAATTTAGCAGTTAGGAACCCAGAATCAGAACAGGTTCAGTGGACTTCAGTAGAACAGTCAAGGTAGAGACCATGTTGCAATGAGCTGTCTGGGAACAAGCAGTGCATTTTTGTTTTAAGTGCAAATAAATGCTCTACTCTAGGCTTTACAAAATTTTAAGTTAAAAGACGTATAAATGGCCAAAAAATATATTTTTTAAAGGCTCAACATCACTAATCAGTAGAGAAATGAAAATCAAAACCACAGTGAGGTGTTATCTCAGCCCCTATTACCAAAAAGATAAAAACTAATGACAGCTGGCAAGGATGCAGAGAAGCAGAAACACTTATATGTGGTTGGTACAACTTAAACTAGCAAAGCCACTGCAGAAAACAATATGCAGTTCCTCAAAAAACTGCAAATAGGGCTACCACATAATCCAGCAATCCCACTTCCAGGGCATTTATCCAAAGGAAAGAAAGTTGGTGTAACAGCGAGACCCCTGCACTCCCATTTTTATTACAGCACAATTCACAATAGCCAAGATATGGAATCAACCTAGGGTCTTTTTTCTTTTTTTCTAAAAAAATTTTCTTCCAACTGATCAGGTAGAAAAAGGAATCAACCTAGGGTCTAACAACAGATGACTGGATAAAGAAAATGTGATATATACACACAATAGAATACTATCAGCCATTAAGAAAAAAAGTTTAATTGGACTTACAGTTCCACATGGCTGGGGAGGCCTCAGAATCATGGCAGGAGGCAAAAGGCTCTTCTTACATGGCAGTGGCAAGAGAAAATGAGGAGGAAGCAAAAATGGAAACCCTTGATAAACCTATCAGATTTTGTAAGACTTATTCTCTATCACGAGAATAGCAAGGAAAGACTGCCCTCCATGATTCAGTTATCTTCCCCGGGGTTCCTGCCACAATATATGGAAATTCTGGGAGATAGAATTCAAGTTGAGATTTGAATGGGGACATGGCCAAACCACATCAAGTACATATACAAGATTTTATGGATGGAACTGGAGGACATTGTGTTAAGTGAAATAAGCCAGGAACAGAAAGTTAAACACTGCTTAATTCATATGTAGAAGCTAACGAGAAGTTGACCTCATAGAAATAAAAAGTAGAACAGAGGACAACAGAGGCTGAGAAGGATAGGGGGAAAGGGATTGGGGTAGGAATAGATTTGTTAAAGGATACAAAATTACAGCTAGACAGGAAGACTAAGTTCTAGTATTCTATAGCACTGTAGAGTAGCTATAGTTAATAATAATATAAAGATTCAAATAACTAGAAGGAGGATATTGAATGCTTCTAACACAAACAATGATAAATATTTGATATGATGGATATGCTAATTACCTCAGTCTTATTACACATTGTATGCATTGTCATATCACTTCATATCCCATAAATATGTACAATTATCCATTTAAAATTTTTTTAATTAAAAAAATAGAAAAAAAACACTTAGTTTTAGAAGGAAAAAGATAGAATTTGGCAGAGTCCCAGAGATAAGAAACATTCCCCAAAAGGTGTCTACAGATACTACAAAACATTACAGAAAGTTAAAAAGGGAAAGGGTAGGTTTTATGGTAAAATAATTTAGGGATATACTGAGTTGGCAAAGGTAAACAGATTTCTTTTCATTATTGCAGAACTTCTCAGCACCTTTAACAAGCTACTGTGAGTTCTAAATATTTAAAAGAAAGTTAACAGTATATGAATGGCTCAAATTTATTTGACAAAATAATTCTTTTTTCCACTGAGTGCCCCCTAAAGCCAGTGTTTAGAAGACAGACTATGGAAAACATGGCTTAAAGAATAGAGAATACCATTTCATAAGCCAGGCAAAGGGAGAGATTAAAGCAGCATTAAGTAAAGGGATACCTGATGGGAGAAGTGTTCAGAAAGTATAAAAAGGGATGTGTCAGAAGTAAACTGGTGGAGGCTGGAAGGGTGCTTCTTCCTCAGCTGTCTGAGAGACATAAAGAGAGAGGGAGAGTAAAAGGTGTCAGCACATCTACACAGAGCAAAGGGAGTTGAGAGAATTCACAGGGGAAGACTTAATTTTTTTCACAAGAGAAAAGGTTAGATGTGTATAAAGGGAAAAGGGCAGGGCTGACTAAGGGAAAGAGGAACATAAAGCCATCAGGGCCTGGGAATGGGGATCAGGAAGAAGAAATAAGTGGAGAAAGGGAGATGGGACAATATCAGTTTCAAAATGTGCTGTTAGTAACTGTCAAGATTGTAATTATGCATAAGCTTAGACTTAAAATTTTATTTTAATGGCATTTATCCCATATGTATACTTGTATAGGTCTGTAATTATATGCTCTGTGATGTTTATTAAAACACTATTTACAGTAGCAGAAAAATTTTTAAAACATCTACATGTAAATTAGTCGAGGATAGTTAAATTAGCCCACATTCTTGTATCAAAACAGTAGATAGGCAGACAGTAAGAATATACTGACTTGGAAAGATGTCCAAGATAATTTATTAAGTGAAAAAAATCAAGTTATAGAACAATATGTATAATATAAACCCATGCAAAATGTGTGTGTGTGTGTGTGTGTGCGCGCATGCACACACACAGACACATAAAAATGTCTGGTGGCTACGTGTCTAAGCAGATAGTTCTAGGCTATGGTTTTGGCAGAACTCAGGCGAGAAAGGAAGAAGGAATTTTTACCTTTTACATCATATCCTTCTGTCTGGACTATTTTACAGTTAACACATACTGCATTTATAGCTTTTACAGTTTGTTCCTTCCTGGACCTACACTCTTGAGACCCTCCTCCTTCCCTCCTGCAGCACGTCTTTGTCTCCCAGCTCCCAAGAATCAAGGGCAGGTTTACTCTCCTGCTGTGACTCAGGCCCTCCTAGACCTCAGGACCTCATGAAAGACAGAGTTCACTTAGATTTACCGATAATTTCACTTTGTGACTTCACTTTGTGGCCAATCCTTTCTGGCTCTCTGATCTTCAGACCACAAATGTCATCCAGCTCTACATTTGATCCCAGTTCAACAGCAGACTAGAAAGGGCATGCTGGGACAATGACAAAACATTAATTTGGCAGGAGGGGGGAAGGAAACAAGCTTTTGTTTCCAATAAATAACACGGAATGAATTCCTGGGAACATTAGTGTGTTTCTAAGTCCAGCCTGATCACAGAAGACTAAAAAATCATTAAAAATACTGACTTGGAAATTATTTTTATAGAGGCACGATTTTACCTGAACTTCCCTATTATACTTTCTTCTCTGAATTCAAAATTCTTCTCCCATTTTTACTTTAAAGGAGAAATTCATTGTCCGATATTCACTTTTCAGAAAATCCAGTCAAAATTTGCTTGCAATATAGTGCAGATATTTCTTATAACCACTAGGTGTCAGACTACTACATTAATAGAGGTCAAACCCAACTTGAAACTTGGTATTAATTGGTTGCAGATCAGGCTAACATTCTCCTGCATACAAACAGAAGACTGACTATTAAAATTAAACATTTTATAAAGGAGATAATGAGTAAGAATGCATTTGACAAGAAAGTTGAAAGTATCATATATAATAAATATAGTAAAGAAATTTCATCCTTAATAAAAATTTCAGTTATTCACTTGCTCATTCTAGTTGGTAAGATATTTCTCCAATCTTAATGGGCTCAGATCAGAGGATTAATCATTGAACTGGGCAAATTCAAGAGAGCAGAAACAACTAAAATCATGAAACTGTCAGCAAAAAAGAAGAAATCCTCATTTATAAAGGATAAACCGCATGACTAGCAGAGGATTTAGATGAATGGCAGAAACATTTTTCCAGTGGATTTGAGCCATAGTAACAATAAATCTGAGTCATCTCACAGCAGTGGGTGTGTTCAGGAGTGTGGGAAGAGGGCAGCACTGGATTGGGCCTCTGATCCACTCCCAGCCCTGCCACAAATTGGCCCTGTGGTCCTGAACAAGCTCCTTCTCTTCTCTTGGTCTCAAAATGTCTTTAGTAAGACTATATGATTTATAAAGAATCTTCAGGCCTTAAAATTGAAGATTTATCTAATAATACTGTTTTATAAAACTTAAGAAAATGAGGGAAAAACTTGTCAAGATTTAAGTTTTGACAAAAATTTTTAATATGAGTGTATTCCCTCTCAAGATACATTATTAGAAATTTTATTTTTTTTTAATGGAACAAACTGAGATCGTAGGACATATCTACTGTCAGACAAAGTAACAAACCCAAAGTCAAAATTTATTTACATTTTTAATGATAGTATTTTAAATAATCAAGTGTATATATAAAAATATATGCAAGTTATTCCCTGGAATGATAAACAAATTAAAAAGTGGTTACCTGTTATGGGTGGGGTAGAATTAAATGAATATGGATAGTGTGGATATAAGAATATAAGGTTCATTTTTTCATATATTGTTTTGATATTTTTGTGATTGTATTACATGAATGCATTACATCTTTTAAATTTTGAATATAAATTTAATTAATTAATAAATTAATTTTAAAACTTTATATATAGAACAAAAATCTGGGCCAATACAAAAATAAACACAAGTGAAAAGGAAAATCCTCCATGATGTGAATGGGGGTTAGAAATGACACAGGGATATTTGTTGTAATGTAAGTTGGCAATACAACAGTGATACTCTGTTTTAAATGGGCTACGTCAAAATACCTCAGCCAAATTGGCCATATCTTAATGGTTGTATCTAAAGATTTTATTTGGCAAATTTTCCACCTGTACCCCAAATCCTCAGTGAGCTGCTTATACCTCATATGACACTAAATCGGGAGAAAGAATAAGTTCCCCTCCCCTTTTTTCTTTACATACACATATGCATGCACATGCATGCACAAACTGGCATGTGTGTCAGTGAATATTAATGTATGCCAATAAACAATGGGGAGGATCACAAATTGGTTCTGCAAATTCGTTTTGCAAATTGGTTCTGCAAACTGCTAACCTGACTCACAGCCTTCTCAACATACAGGTCTAATGGAATTTCTACCAAAATTCCAGCAACATAATTTATAGATATAGACAAGATTATTATAAAATTTATATATTAAGGCAAAGGAACTAGAATAGATAAAACCATTTTGATAAAGAATAAACAAGAAGAACTACTTTATTTCAAATTATATAGCTACAGTAATCAAGACTATATAGCACCGGTGATAAAACAGACACATAAAACAATGGAACATAATGGAGAACCCAAGATAGACCCATATAAATATATCTAGTTTATTTTTCACTGAGATGCAAAAGTAATTCAATGGAGGAATGATAACTTTTCACCAATGGTGTTGAAACAACTGGACCTCCATAAGCCAAAAGGAAGAATGTGGGCCTAAGCTTCACACATTAAATTAAAATTAACTCAAAAAGTATTAGCCTGAGCAACATAGTGAAACCTCACCTCTAAAAAAAAAATACAAAAAAATTGACCAACCGTTGTGGCACGTGTCTGTGGTCCCAGCTACTCAGGCGGCAGAGGTGGGAGGATGGCTTCAGCGCAGGAAGTCGAGACTGCATCCCAGCCTGGGTGCAAGACCCTGTCTCAAAAAAAAAAGTATTAAAGATTTAAGTGAAAATTTTAAACTATAAAACTTTTAGAAATAAAGT
Organism: Cebus imitator; assembly: GCF_001604975.1. Taxonomy (NCBI): domain Eukaryota; kingdom Metazoa; phylum Chordata; class Mammalia; order Primates; family Cebidae; genus Cebus; species Cebus imitator. Next base: position 560,543 of record NW_016107961.1, on the reverse strand, counting down.
CAGATAACTGTTCAGAATCTAAGACTAGGTAAAGAATTTTTAGATTAGATACCAAAACGAATGATCCAAAAAGAAACCTTTGATAAATTGGATTCCATCAAAACTTAAAACTTTTGTTCCGGGGCCGGGCGCAGTGGCTCACGCCTGTAATCCCAGCACTTTGGGAGGCCGAGGCGGGTGGATCACGAGGTCAAGAGATCGAGACCATCCTGGTCAAAATGGTGAAACCCCGTCTCTACTAAAAATACTAAAAATCAGCTGGGCATGGTGGCGCGTGCCTGTAAACCCAGCTACTCAGGAGGCTGAGGCAGGAGAATTGCCTGAACCCGGGAGGCGGAGGTTGCGGTGAGCCGAGATTGCGCCATTGCACTCCAGCCTGGGTAACAAGAGCGAAACTCTGGCTCAAAAAAAAAAAAAAAAAAAAAAAAAAAAAAAAAAAAAAAAAAAAAAAAAAAAAAAACAACTTTTGTTCCATGAAAGAGTCTTGAAAGAATGAAGAGACAAGCTTCAGATTAGGAGACAAGCTTCAGATTAGGAGAAAATATTTGCAAAAAATATATCTGGTAAAGGACTAGGATCTAGAATACATAAACTATTCTAAAGACTTAACAACGAAAAATCCAATTAGAAAATGAGCAAAAGACATAGACAGACATACTAATGAAGAGGGTATACAGATGGCAAATAAGTACATTATAAGACATTTCACATCATTAACTGGCAGGGAAATGTAAATTAAAACTACAATGAGGTATCATTACATACTTATTAGAATGGCTAAAATAAAAAATTGTGACAACACCAAGTGCTGACAAGGAAGTGTGGAAACTGGATTACTCACACATCGCTGGTAGGAATGTAAAGTGCCACAGACACTCTGGAGGTTATTTTGGCAGCTTCTTAAAACACTAAATGTACAACTGTCATACAACCCAGCAATTGCACTCTCCAGCATTTAGCTAGAGTACGGGGGAAAAAAAAATACTTCCAACAGTACAAAAACCTATACTTGGATGTTTTTATCTACTTTATGCTGGGAAAAGGTCTGAAGCCTGGCATAAACAGGCCTTAAAGAAACTGGCCACAAACAAAATATTTATAGCACTGTGACACACTTGTGATGGCAGTAATGCACATTGCTGGACGTTATTGGTTTACTGGAGCAAAGGCAAGAAATACCTGACCTGCACCAGGGCAGAAGACTGCTTAAGGAGTTCCTTAACCACAACAATAGCATGAGCGACCTGTGCCTTAATGACATGTTCTAGCTGCAGTAGATAAACATGCCAGAGCCTGTTTCTCGCCACTAGTAAAGAATGTTTTGTTCCCTGTGAAGAATGCTTTTAGTTGAATGATGATTATCACTTGCTTGCTATCAATAAATGTGTGGGTCAAACTCTGTTGGAGGCTCTCAGCTGGGAATACTGTAGCCCCCTGTCGTTCCACCTCTTGCACCCTGTCTCTGTATCTCTTTCTTAACTCCTTCAGCACTGCCTGGGTTGGGGTCTCCACAACCAATCTGGCCTCAGTAACTTTATTTGTGATAGCCTAAAACTAAGTATAGCCCAGATGTCCTTCTGTGAGTGAACAGTTATACAAAATCTGGTTGTCCATACATGCAATATTACTCAGCAAAAAAAAAAAAAAGAGTGAACTATTAATACATGCAACAACTTGAATGAAATCTCCAGAGAATTATGGTGAGCCCAGAAAACCAATCCCCAGAACAGGTACTGTCTGAGCCCATTTATATAACATTCTTGAAATAACAAAATAATAGAAATGGAGAACAGGTTAGTGATTGTCTGGGGCTAAGAATGAGGTTGAGAATTGGTGAGAAAGAAGGAAGAATGCTATAAAAGAATGCTACAAGAATCTTTGTGATGAAAATTCTCCATATTGAAATAGAAACACTTTTACACTGCTGGTAGGAGTGTAAATTAGTTCAACCATTGTGGAAGACAGTGTGGCGATTCCTCAAGGACCTAGAAATAGAAATTCCATTTGACCCAGCAATCCCATTACTGGGTATATACCCAAAGGATTATAAATCATTCTACCATAAGGTCACGTACACATGAATGTTCATTGCAGCACAGTTTACAATAGCAAAGACCTGGAACCAACCCAAATACCCATCGATGACAGACTAGACAGGGAAAATGTGGCACATATACACCATGGAATATTATGCAGCAATCAAAAACGATGAGTTCATGTCCTTTGTAGGGACATGGATGAACCTGGAAACCATCATTCTCAGTAAACTGACACAAGAGCAGAAAATTGAACACCGCATGTTCTCACTCATAGGGGGGTGTTGAACACATGGACACAGGGAGGGGAGCACTACACACTGGGGTCTGTTGGGGGGAAATAGGGGAGGGACAGCAGGGGGTGGGGAGCTGGGGAGAGATAGCATGGGGAGAGATGCCAGATATCGGTGAAGGGGAGGAAGACAGTAAATCACACTGCCACATGTGTACCTATGCAACAATCTTGCATGTTCTTCACATGTACCCCAAAACCTAAAATGCAATTTAAAAAAGAAAGAAAAGTTGGGAATAGCTATCTGGGAAAATCAGACTCCAGAGAAATGGAATGAGTGTTCTGAAGTTAAAAGTTAATGTCTTGCCTATATAGACAGAAAACAAAGAAATTTAGTAGGATCATAACACTCTCTATACAAGGCTGGTTTATAAATTATAACAATTTAGTTTGTTTTCTATATGGCTTGTTGTCATTTCCTTTACAATTTAAAATATATTTAACATTCCATCTTAAGACAATATGATAGTCATAAAGTCTTTGTGTGGGAGAGGTAAGAGGTAATTTATAATGAATATCACCATGAAGAAGGAAAGGATCTTCCCTGGTTCCCCTTAGCCATTTATAACATTTTACAAAACAATATAGGTGAGGAAGAAGCCTAATCTATACTCAGAGAAACAAAGGTTACAGCTGCCTAGGTTACCGCTGCCTATCTTGTGACTCAGGGCCCATAGTTACATCCTTTCAAGGCTCAAAATAATTCAAAGTTCCAACAGCTTAGATTTTGAGTTACTTATTTTCACAAATGTAAGACTTACTTAATGTTCCTATTAAAGTCCATATTACCCTTAAAAATCAGTCTAATTTTTTCCTTGCCTAATTTAACCAGCAGAGTTTCTACTCCATCATTTAAGTCACTGATAATGAAAGTAATAGGCAGGGTCACTGAGTAACAGAGGTTAAAAAAAATCACTGTGTAACTGAAAAAATGGCCAAAGTTCTCCCACCCCTAAAATATATCTGCACTATTTGATTTACCTCTTTAATCTCAAACATCTTAACCAGGAAGCCACAATTAATAAAATGTACATTTCTTACCCAAAAAAAAAGAAAATTCTCCACATCTTGGCTGCATCAATATCAATATCTTAGTTGTAATACTTTACTACAGTTCTGTAAGATACTAGCATTGTAGGAAAGTAAGCCTTTATGGGATTTCTCTGTATTATTTCTTAGAACTGTGGGTAGATCTACAATCATCTCAAAATGATGTTTGGTTTTATTTATATATACTTTATATAAACATATATATAAATATATATGTTTAGTTTACATCTATTTCTAAAAGAATTAATAATAAAAATATAAGCTATGACCTTGAGTTGTTATGGAAATGAGGACTATAGTAGCTATGCATATTTTTTCTTTGCTGGATGTCTGCGTGTGTGTGTGTGTGTGTGTGTGTGTGTGTGTGTGTGTGTGTGTGTGTGTACAAATTATTAAGTTACTGTCTACCACTTCCAAAGCTACTCCTGTCTCTGCTTTATGTTTCTGGAACTGGGACTCCACAAACCACACTTCTGCTTTCCCAACTTAGCCTTTCCCTCTGAAGCTTCACCAACACAGGAAAATTAAAAGCCAGAAGGAGAATAAAGGAACTTCCTCCTTCTCATTTGCTTCCTGTACTATGTCCCTCTGGGCATCATACAATAATAGGTCTTCTTCATCTGAGAGTATCAGAGCCTTCCAGTAGCAGCAGCTGAATCCAATTTGCATGTTTTCCAATCCTTGCAAAATGAGTTACATAGAATGAGTGTCAGCAAACTTTTGCTAAAAAGGACCACATAGTAAATATTTGAAGCTTTGCAGTCCATTTGTTCATATAGCAATGACTCAACTCTGCTATTGTAGCAACAGTTGTAGATAATATTTAAATGAAAATGCAGAAATATTATTATAAGTGGAATTGTGCCCCTCAAAAAAGTATGTTTTACTTCTAACTTCCTATATCTGTGACTGTGACCTTATTTGGAAATCAGGTCTCTGCAGATAATCAAATTAAGATGAGGCTATTAGGATAGCCCTAATCCAATATGACTGGTATCCTTCTTTCTACCTTTTTTTTTTTTTTAGAATGGGATCTTGCTATGTTTCCCAGGCTAGTCTTGAATTGCTGGGCTCAAGCAATCTTTCTTATCCATCCTAAAGTGCTGCAATTACAGGTATGAGCCTTTGTGCCCAACCAAATGGTGTCCTTATAAGAGGAAAATGTCAAGCAAAGACATGGACATAGAAAGGTGTTCATTCTGTGAAGCTGGAAGCCAAAATTGGAGCAATGCAGCTACAAGCCAAGGACTGCCAAGGACTGACTGCCACCTCCAGAGACCAGAAAAAGTCAAGGAAGGATTCCTTCTAGAATTTCAGGGTAATCATCACCCTGTTGTTAACTCAATTTTGGATTTCCAGTTCCCAGAACTGTAAGAGAGTAAATTTCTGTTGCTTGAAGTCATCTAATTTGTGGTACTTTGTTACAGGTGACCCTAGGAAACTAATACAGTTATTATTTTTTATTTAATGTTTTAAAAATATAGAAACCATTTTTAACTTCCAGGTCATACAAAAAACAGGTAGTAGGCTGGGTTTGGCCTATAGGCACCTGATCCCCCACCTCAAAACATCAACATGTGCAAAGTAATGCCCATACAGTCTAAGTTTTAGCCCTATACTACTAAATTTTAAGAATTTCAACCTTGGGGAATCCACCAAAATGGCCAAATAGGAAGAGCTCCTGAGTGCAGTTCCCAGCAAGAACAATGCACAAGGCAAGTGACTGCCGCATTTCCAACCGAGGTACCAGGTTCATCTCAATGGGTCTGGTTGGACAGTGGGTGTAGCCCAAGGAGGGCAAACCGAGGCAGGGTGGGTTGCTGCCTCGCGCAGGAAGTGCAACTGGCCAGAAGACCCCTCTTCTACCCAACAGAGGCTATCAGACACTTTTCCAGTCACTCTGGCACTCTGCTTCAGATACTGCACTTCTCCCATGGCCACTGGGCCAACAAGCACCACAGATTTCCAGCACAAACCTGAGTGGCCATTTCAGCTGGAGCACCAGGTTTTTAGCACAAATTTGGGTGACCATTTTGGCTGGTGCCTGGAACACCTGCGAGACAGAGCCTCCCACTCCCCTGAAATAAGAGGAGCTGAAGGCAGGGAGCCAAGTGATCTGGCTTGTGGATCCCACCCCCACAAAGACCAGCAAACTGAAACCCACTGGCTTGAGAGTTTTGCAGCCAGCACAGCAGTTTGAGCTCAACCCAAGGATGTCAAGCTTGGTGGGGGGAAGGGCATCTACCATTGCCAAGGCAGCTCCAACCTTACCCATGTAAACAAAAGCATGAGGAAGTTTACACAGCAACTACACAGAGCCTGCAGCAGCTCAGCAGGACCTCTGCAGGCAGACTATAACTAGCCTCCTTCCTTGCTAGGCAGGGCATCTCTGAAAAAAGGCAGCAGCATGTCAGTGACTTATAAATAAAACTCCACCTTCCCAGGACAGAGCACCTGGGAAAAGGGGCAGTTGTGAGTGCTGCTGCAGCAGACTTAAATGTCCCTGCCCAGCAGCTCTACAAGGAGCAACAGAGCTCCCAGCACAACACTTGAGCTCTGATAAGAGACAGACTGCCGCCTCCTCAAGTGGCTCCCTGATCCCTGTATATCCAAAAAGACACCTCATACAGGAGAGCTCTGGCTGACATCTGGTGGGTACCCTTCTGGGACAAATCTACCAGAGTAGGCAACAATCCTTGCTGTTCTGCAGCCCCTGTGGGTGATTTCCAAGCAAGCAGGGTCTGGAGTGGGCCTTCAGCAGTCCTGCAGGAGAGGGGTCTCACTGTTAGAAGGAAAACTAATAAACAGAGAGAAATAGCTTCAACATCAACAGAAAGGACGTCCACTCAGAGACCCCATATGAAAGTCACCAACTTCAAAGGCCAAAGTAGACAAATCCACAAAGATGGGAAGAAACCAGCAAAAAAAAAAAAGGATGAAATTACCAAAACCCAGAACGCTTCTCCTACTCCAAGAGATCACAACTCCTCAACAGCAAGGGAACAAAACTGGATGGAGAATGAGTTTGACAATTGACAGAAGCAAACTTCAAAAGGTGGATAATAACAAACTTCTCCGAGCTAAAGAAACATGTTCTAACTAAATGCAAAGAAATCAGGAAATTTGAAAAAGGGTTAGATGAAATGCTAACTAGAATAACCAGCTTAGAGAAGAACATAAAGGACTTGATGGAGCTGAAAAACACAGCACAAGAATTTCACAAAGTATACACAAGTTTCAATACCCAAATTGATAAAGCAGATAAAAGAATATCAGAGATTGAAGATCAACTCAATGAAATAAAATGAGAAGGCAAGATTAGAGACAAGAGTGAAAAGAAGTGAACAACACCTCCACGAAATATGGGATTACGTGAAAAGGCATTCTCTACGTTTGATTGGTGTACCTGAATGTAATAGGGAGAATAAATCCAAGTTGAAAAACACTCTTCAAGATACTATCCAGAAGAACTTCCCTGACCTAGCAAAGCAGGCCAACATTCAAATCCAGGAAATACAGAGAACACCACAAAGGTATTCCTCAAGAAGAGCAACCCCAAGGCACATAATCATCAGATTCACCTGGGTTGAAATGAAGGAAAATATGCTAAGGGCAACCAGAGAGAAAGGTCGGGTTACCCACAAAGGGAAGCCCATCAGACTCACAGTGGATCTCTTGGCAGAAACCTATAAGCCAGAAGAGAGTGGGGACCAATATTTAACATCCTTAAAGAAAAGAACTTTTAACCCAGAATTTCATATCCAGCCAAACTAAGTTTCGTAAGTGAAAGAGAAGTAAAATCCTTTACAAGCAAGCAATTGCTGAAAGATTTCATCACCACCAGGCCTGCCTTACAAGAGCTCCTTAAGGAAGCACTAAACATGGAAAGAAATAACCAGTCCCAGCAACTGAAAAAAACCTACCAAATTGTAAAGACCATCAACACAATGAAGAAACTACATCAACTAACAGGCAAAACAACCAGCTAGTATCAAAATGGCAGGATCAAATTCACACATAACAATATTAACCTTAAATGTAAACAAGCTAAATGCCCCAATCAAAAGACAAGATTGGCAAATTGGATAAAAGGTCAAGACCCATCAGTGTGCTGTATTCAGGAGACCCATCTCATGTGCAAAGACACACATAGACTCAAAATACAGGGATGGAAGAAGATTTACCAAGCAAATGGATAGTTAAAAAAAAAGCAGGAGTTGCAATCCTATTCTCTGACAAAACAGACTTTAAACCAAAAATGATCAAAAGAGACAAAGAAGGGCATTACATACTGGTAAAACGATCAATGCAGCAAGAAGAGCTAACTATCCTAAATATATATGCACCCAATACAGGAGCCACCAAATACATAAAGCAAGTTCTTAATGACCTACAAAGAGACTTAGACTCCCACACGATAATAGTGGGAGGCTTTAACACCCCACTGTCAATATTAGACCAATGAGACAGAAAATTAACAAGGATATCCAAGACTTGAACACAGATCTGGACCAAGCGGACCTAATAGACATCTGCAGAACTCTCCACCCCAAATCCACAGAATATACATTCTTCTCAGCACCACATCACACATACTCTAAAATTGACCACATAATTGGAAGTAAATCACTCCTCAGCAAATGCAAAAGAATAGAAATCATAACAAGCAGTCTCTCAGACCACAGTGCAACAAATTAGAACTCAGAATGAAGAAACTCACTCAAAACTGCACAACTGCATGGAAACTGAACAACCTGCTCCTGAATGACTACTGGACAAATAATGAAATGAAGGCAGAAATAAAATGCTCTTTGAAACCAATGAGAACAAAAGCACAACATACCAGAATCCCTGGGACACATTTAAAGCAGTGTCTAGAAGGAAATTTATAGCACTAAATGCCCACATGAGAAGTGAGAAAAGATCTAAAATCAACATCCTATCATCATAATTAAAAAAACTAGAAGAGCAAGATCAAACAAATTCAAAAGCTAGCAGAAGACAAGAAATAACTAAGATCAGAGCAGAACTGAAGGAGATAGAGACACCAAAAAAAAACCTTTCAACAAATCAATAAATCCAGGAGCTGATTTTTCAAAAAGAACAAAACAGACCACTCACCAGACTAATAAAAAAGAGAAAAATTGAATAGGTGCAATAAAAAATAATAAAGGAAATATCACTGTCAATTCCACAAAAATACAAACTACCATCAGTGATTACTACAAATAACTCTATGCACATAAACCAGTAAATCTAGAGAAATGGATAAATTCCTGGACACTTACACATTCCCAACACTAAACCAGGAAGAAGTTGAATCCCTGAATAGACCAATAAAAAGGTCTGAAGTTGAGGCAGCAAATAATCTCCTACCAACCAAAACAAGTTCAGGTCTGGACAGGTTCACAGGCTAATTCTACCAGACATACAAACAGGAGTTGGTACCATTCCTTCCAAAACTATTCCAAGTGATACAAAAAGAGGGAATCCTCCCTAACTCCTTTAATGAGACTAACATCATCCTGATACCAAATCCTGACAGATACACAACTAAAAATGGAAATTTCAGGCCAATGTCTATGAAGAAAATCAATGCAAAAATCTTCAATAAAATACTGGCAAACAAATGCAACAGCACATCTAAAAGCTTATCCATCAAGATCAAGTAGTCTTCATCCTGGGGATGCAAGGCTGGTTCAACATACCCAAGTCTATAAATGTAATTCACCACATAAACAGAGCCAAAGACAAAAACTACATGATTATCTCAACAGATGCAGAAAAGGCCTTCAACAAAATTCAACAGTCCTTTATGCTAAAAACTCTCAATAAACTAGGTATTGATGGAACGTATCTCGAAATAATAAAAGCTATTTACAACAAACCTGCAGTCAATATCATACTGAATAGGCAAAAACTGGAAGCACAACCTTTGAAAACTGGCACTAGATAAGGGTGCCCTGTCTCACCATTCCTATTCAACATAGTATTGGAAGTTTTAGCCAGAGCAATCAGGCAAGAAAAAGTAATAAAGTGAATTCAATTAGAAAAAGAGGAAGTTAAATTGTGTCTATTTGCAGACAACATGATTGTATATATAAAGTATCCCATCGTCTTAGCCCAAAATCTCCTTAAGATGACAGGCAACTTCAGCAGTCTCAGGATACAAAATCAATGTGCAAAAATCTCAAGCATTCCTATACACCAATAACAGACTAAAACAGAGCCAAATCTTGAGCAAACTCCCATTCGCAATTGCCACAAAGAATAAAATACCCAGGAATACAACTAACAAAGGATGTGAAGGACCTCTTCAAGAAGAACTACAAACCACTATTCAAGGAAATAAGAGAGGATACAAACAGATGTAAAAACATTCCATGCTCATGATTCGGAAGAATCAGTATCATGAAAATCGCCATACTGCCTAAAGTCATTTATAGAATCAACCCTATCCTATCAAGCTATCATTGACCTTCTTTGCAGAACTGGAAACAACCACCTTAAACTTCATATGGAATCAAAAGAGAGCCTGCATAGCCATGAAAATCCTAAGCAAAAAGAACAAAGCTGGAGGCATCACGCTACCTGACTTCAAACTATACTACAATCCTACAGTAATCAAAACAGCATGGTACTGGTGCCAAAACAGAAGTACAGACCAATGGAACAGAACATAGGCCTTAGAGGTAATGCCACACATCTAAAACCATCTGATCTTTGACAAACCTGACAAAAACAAGCAATGGAGAAAAGATTCCCTGTTTAATAAATGGTGTTGGGAAAACTGGCTAGCCATGTGCAGAAAGCTGAAACTGGACCCTTTCCTTACTCCTTATACAAAAATCAAGTCCAGATGGATTAAAGATTTAAACATGAGACCTAACACCATAAAGACCCTAGAAGAAAACCTAGGCAATACCATTCAGGATATAGGATTGCGCAAAGACTTCATGACTAAAACATCAAAAGCAATGGCAACAAAAGCCAAAATAAACAACTGGGATCTAATTAAATTTAAGAGCTTCTGTACAGCAAAAGAAACTATCATTAGAGTAGACCAGCAACCAACGGAATGGTAAAAAAAAAAAAAAAAATTTTGCAAGCTACCCATCTGACAAAGGGCTAATATCCAGAATCTACAAAGAACTAAAACAAAGGTACAAGAAATAAACAAAGAACCCCATCAAAAAGTGGGCAAAGGATATGAACAGACACTTTTCAAAAGAAGACATTTATGCAGCCAATAAACATATGAAAAAATGCTCATCATCACTGATCAATAGAGAAATGCAAATCAAAACCACATTGAGATACCACCTCATGCCAGTTAGAATGGTGATCATTAAAAAATCTGGAGACAACAGATGCTGGAGCAGATGTGGAGAAATAGGAATGCTTTTACACTGTTGGTGGGAGTGTAAATTAGTTCAATCGTTTTGGAAGACAGTGTGGCAATTCCTCAAGGATTTAGAAATAGAAATGTTATTTGATTCAGCAATCCCATTACTGGATATATATCCTAAGGATTATAAATTGTTCTATTATAAAGTCACATGCATACTTATGTTCACTGCAGCACTGTTTACAATAGCAAAGACCTGGAACCAACCCAAATGTCCATCAATGATAGACTGGATAAAGAAAATGTGGCACAAATACATCACGGAATACTTTGCAGCCATAAAAATGGATGAGTTCATGTCCTTTCAGCGACATGGATGAATCTGGAAACCATCATTCTCAGCAAACTGACACAAGAACAGAAAACCAAACACTGCATGTTCTCACTCATAAGTGGGTGTTGAACAATGAGAACACATGGACACAGGAAGGGGAACACCACACACTGGAGTCTATTGGGGGTGGGGTGCTACAGTAGGGATAGTGGGGTGTGGGGAGATTGGGGAGGGATAACATTGAGAGAAATACCTAATATAGGTGATGATGGGATGGAGGCAGCAAACCACCATGGTATGTGTATACCTATGTAACAATCCTGCAAGATCTGCATATGTCACCCAGAGCTTAAAGTATTTTTTATATATATAATTTTTTAAAAAGAATTTCAACCTCTTCCCTTTTCTTCCACCCTTAGGGGAAGGTAGATGCTTCTGTAATTGCTATTTATATTACACTTTGCTATTCCCTTTTTCCTCTTCAGTTACCTAGTTAAAAACTTTATACCCAGTTGACAATTATTTATGGTAAATTTTATCTGCTAAAATAACCATGTGATTTTTTCCTGGCTGAACACTGGTAAAACTTTCTTTTTAAAAGATTATTCAAGATTTTATATAAAGTACATTGACCTTTAAGGCTTTTGGGATGCCATGGTAATTATTCAGTTTGATTTTAGGTAATTAAGTTTGATTTTAGGTAATTGAGACAACTCTTTGCAGAGCTGAAATCCCTGTCTTAAAAATTGCATACTTTATTTGTCACAAACTTTAATTAATAATCATTCTTGCTTTAATAGATTCATTCCTCTAAGGATACCCAAGTACTTCAGAAGAACTAAAAAATGAATACCATGTTATTCCAAAGAAGAAATGAAAGCTGCCAGTGTCTTCTGAAGTTAAACAAACACCTGTCCTTTGACCCAGCAATCCCATCCTAGGTACTTATCCAAGATAAACGAAAACATGTATTTACAAAAATGCCTATATAAAATGTTCAAGGCAGCCTTATTCATAACAGCCAAAATCTGAAACAACCCAAATGTCCATCAGTAGGATAATTAATAAGCAAATTGAAATATAATCATACAACGAAATACCACTCCATCAATAAAAAGGAATGAACTTCTGATACACTGAACAATGTGAATAAATTTCAGGAACATTATGTTGAATAAAAGAAAAAAACATGAAATAATATATGTAACTTTGTTTATATGAAGTCCAAGAACAGGTGAAAATAATCTGTGATGATAGAAATCAGAATGGTTGACTTCGGGTACTAGAAGAATGTTGACTAGAAAGTGGTAGGAGGGAAGTTTTGGGGTGATGGAAGTATATCTTAGTTGGGATAAGGATGAAAGAGGCTTATTATATATTTGTCAAAGCTCATTAATATGTACTTTTTTTTTTTAGAAGAGGTCTCACTGTCACTCAGGCTGGAATGCAGTGGCATGATCATTGCTCACTGCAGCCTCAACTTCCAGGGTTCAAGTGATCCTCTCACCTCAGCCTTCCCAGTAACTGGGACCACAGATGTGCACCACCATGCCCAGCTAATTCTTTTATTGTCTGTGGAGACAGGATCTGTCTATGTTGCCTAGGCTGGTCTCGAACTCCTGGGCTCAAGCAAACCTCCCACCTCAGCCTCTAAAAGTGCTGGGATTACAAGCGTCAGCCACTGCACCCAGCTAATCTGCACTCTTAATAGGTGCATTCCACTTTATGTAAATTTTACTTTAAAACATTAAAAATAAGCTAAATTAAAAAAAAATCTAAGGCATAGGTGAATATCTAATTTCAGACCTAAAATTCATAGCATAACCTTTGGAATTATAGACTCTAAACTTTTAGAAGGCAAGCACTAAAACTATCCTGTTTATTTTATATCTAATTTAACATCCTGTAACATGTCTGTTAATCCAATAAGTGTTAATATTAGAAGCATGAGCATTTTTCAAACATATAACGTAGGCATCACTTCCAAATAAAACCTGTGTAAGTAATTCAACTTTGGCCTTCCTTTCCGCCCTTCTTCTTTTACAGTATAAAACTGTTGCTATTCACTCGGAGTGGCAGCAAAATATTACAGAAAATATTTAGGAAAAGTTATAGATTAGAGTCTTAATGCTTTTGGAAGGCTGAAAGGTTTTACTGGGGCAGGCCAAAGGTGGCTGGCCAGTCCATTAAGTGGGGGAGAGATAGGGACAAAGCTTTTCCCAGTTTAAGTCTGTTTACCCCACATCCCTTTATCTCTACTCTATTTGCTCATGGAAACTTTGTGCTGGATAGCCCTCTCAGTGGGAGATCAAAGGGGAGTTACCTGTAAATAGCATTTACTCTGGGTCCCAGAACCTAAAGCTTTTACCAGTCATAAAACCACTCTTTTAACCATGTTAATTATCCGCAAGTGTGTTAACTTAGGACCTCTGTTACAAATAAAAGTGTGGACAGATAGAGGATCTTGGTCAGTTGGTTGCATTTTGCCCTCTGAAAGCAGCCAACATCCATCCCTAACTCACTTGAAATACTGTAATGGTGTGAGAGTGCATTCATTCATCTGTCATTGAGTCAAGTCTACACATCAGGATTCCGCAGGTGGTGACACACATCTCACATCTCAGGTGGTGACCCCGACATGAATGAAGTCACCTAAAAGATTCTATCATTGATTGGCATTTGGGTTGGAGAAATGGCTGATGTAGGTGATCGGGGAATGGAGACAGCAAATCACCCTGGCATGTGTGTACCTATGCAAAAATCCTGCAAGATCTGCACATGTATCCCAGAACTTAAAGTACAATTAAAAAATATATATATATATATATTCTGAGGGATGTTTTCTCTCACCAGATTTTGATTTTGGTTTCCAGCAAGCATCACCGATATGTGATAATTCATTGAAGAAGAACATTCTTCCTTTGGGAAAAGATTAAAATTAAATACTTCCATCTACCTAAAAATCATTACTATGGCATCAAAATGTGAATAATTTAATCTGCTCATAAAATATTGTCTACCACTGACAATGCTTGGCCATATATTCAGACTGACTTTCTAGACATAAAAAGTCAATTTCAAGTTGAAAAGTGGTCACAACTTAACAGTCATCTTTTCAAGTCTAGTCCACAGACATGATGAGTAATTTTTTGCAGTGTCAAGCCATTTTGGCATAACTTTTGCCATTTGTCATGAATGGCTGTGTTCCTTTTTTGTTGTTGTTGTTTAGCTTACTTTTAATTAAACAAATAACATATTGTTGGGGGCTGGGCATGATGGCTTACACCTGTAGTCCCAGCACTTTGGGAAGTCAAGACAGGCAGATAGCTTGAGGTTAGGAGTTCAAGACCAACCTGGCCAACACAGTGAAACCGTCTCTACAAAACAAACAAAAAAACCCAAATAACAAAATAACATAGTGTTGGGTTTGATACATGTAACTCAGAGAATAAATTTGAAACAACCCAAGTGCTCATTAATAAGATAATTGATGAAATAATTATGGAAACATGTAGCTTTTTTCTTTCTTAATGAAGTACATTAAATGTGGTGGCATGAAAAATTTTCCTGGATATAAAGTTATTAAAAAGGAAGTCACATAAAGATAGGCATAGTATGATCATATTATGCTCAAAAATCTGTAACTGTTTAGAATAATAAAATCATATAAATATTATCAAATGAATAAAGAAAACATTTAGAAGAATTCTTCTACATGTCAAAGTGGTTAATTAGAAAGAAATGTTAAAAAGAGGGTGTACACAAAAGGGTTTCCACTTAAATTTTATAATCAGCACATAAATCCAGTTTCTGGAACAATGTTTGATACAAAGTAGATAACAAATAGTTGTTGAGTGACTTAATTAATTATTTAATGAATGAATGGCTTATATGACTTCAAAACAATTAAACAACACACAAATAAATAAAACAAATAGAAACTATCTAAAATCTGGCACTCAAAGAACTGTTGTTTACATTTTGGTATATACATATAGACAAACATTTTTATTTTTAATTTCCAAAAATTGTATATATTTCTGGTGTGCAACATGATGTTTTGATATATGCACACATTAGAAAATCACTAAATCAAGCTAATTAACACATCTATTATCTCACATACTTTTCTTTCATGTATGTGATGAGAAATCTAAAATCTACTCTAAGCAATTTTCAGCAATTTTAATAAGTATACAACATATTATTAACTATAGCCATCATGGGATCTAATTAAACTAAAGAGCTTCTGCACAGCAAAAGAAACTATCATCAGAGTGAATAGGCCACCTACAAAATGGGAGAAAATTTTTCCAATCTATCCATCTGACAAAGGGCTAATATCCAGAATCTACAAACTTAAACAAATTTACAAGAGAAAAACAAACAACCTCATCAGAAAGTGGGCAAAAGATATGAACAGACACTTTTCAAAAGAAGACATTTATGTGGCCAACAAACATATGAAACAAAGCTCATCATTACTGGTCATTAGAGAAATGCAAATCAAAACCACAATTGAGATATCATTTCATGCCAGTTAGAATGGCAATTATTAAAAAGTCAGGAAACAGATGCTGGAGAGGATGTGGAAAAATAGGAATGCTATTACACTGTTGATGGAAGTGTAAATTAGTTCAACCATTGTGGAAGACAGTGTGGCAATTCCTCAAGGACCTAGAACCAGAAATACCATTTGATCCAGCAATCCCTTTACTGGGTATATACCCAAAGAATTATAAATCATTCTACTGTAAAGACACATGCACACATGTGTTTACTGCAGCACTGTCCACAATAGCAAAGACTTGGAACCAACCCAAATGCTCATCAATGATAGGCTGGATAAAGAAAATGTGGCATATATACATCATGGAATACTACGCAGCCTTACAAAAGGATGAGTTCATGTCCTTTGCAGGGACATGGATGAAGCTGGAAACCATCATTCTCAGCAAACTAACACAGGAGCAGAAAACCAAATACCACATGTTCTCACTCATAAGTGGGAGTTGAACAATGAGAACACGAGGACACAGGGAGGGGAATACCATCACAAACCAGAGTCTGTCAGGGGGATGGGTGGCAAGGGTAGGGATAGCATTAGGAGAAATACTTAATGTAGATGACAGGTTGATGGGTGCAGCAAACCACCATGGTACATGTATACCTATGTAACAAACCTGCACATGCTGCACATGTATCCCAGAACTTATAATGCCAAAAAAAAGAAAGAAAGCAAAGAAAAAAAAAAGAAAAACAGACATCCTAAAGAACTCCAGGGCCAATGGAGGACCTTGTCCTTCCTCAGAAGCTTTCACAGAAGGCCAAACTTTGCTTACTCTTAATCTAACTTCCCTATCTCATTTTTTAACCTGTCAGGTCACCACAACCCAAATAGCCAGCATTCCCACAAGAACAGGTCCAGGTCAGGACAGCTGTATTAATTGTATTAATAGCATGATACCCACAATAAAGGAAATGAGAAACCCCACCCCCTATCATGAACTCAGCCCTGTACTGACCAAACCCAACGGAGCGGTCAAGGAGGCACAATTTAAGACAATAACATATTAAACTGAAACAAGAGTTGAGAGACTAAAAACTGCATTTTGAGGAATTATTAAAGAAAATTGAGGGTATTTGATCAAAAGAGAAGGCCTGGTAGCTGCACTGTAGAATTTGAAGGAAGAAAGCATATGAAAGATGTTGACCATTCCAAAGCCAGCCAGATGGCAGAATTAGAAGCAGTGAGTGAAGTGTATACAGGGCAGATGTCTTAGTCTAGTTTCCTTAGAACACAGACTCTAAGGCAAGGCTTAGGCATCACTGCTTTATCTGGGGGCAAAAGGTCAAGAAAAAAAGGTATGCAGTAGGGAAGGAGGGAGAACAAGAAAAAATTAGCATGTTATCAGCCTGTCCACAACTTCCCAGGAAACACCACCAGTCACATGTCTCTGCAGAACCGGGGCAGTTACTGCACTGTGCAGCAGTCAGCAGGAAGAGGAGCTAGTCATTTATCTCCTGATCCTTCCTGACTCTTCAGTCTCCACATGGCACAAATACTCCTACACTTCTTTCTGTTTTATTTTGTTTTGAGAGTCTCACTCTGTCACCCAGGCCAGAGTACAGTGGTGTGATGTCAGCTCACTGCAACCTCCACCTCCCGGGCTCAACGGGTTCTCAAGTTTCCATCTCCCCAGCAGCTGGGACTCCAGGCATGTGCCATCACACCTGGCTAATTTTTGTATTTTTAGTAGAGATGGGGTTTTGCCACGTTAGCCAGGCTGGTCTCGAATGCCTGGCCTCAAGTGGTCAGCTCTCCTCAGCCTCCCAAAGTGAAATACCCCTACACTTCTCCTGCCCCATCTAGGAGCACTGAGAGAGCCAGAGCCTCAGTGGTGCAGCAGGATCTGATCCTGCCCAAGCCCTGGAGCTGCCACAGCTCCTACCATGGAGAATGTGACTAAGGCTGTGCCAAAGCCCAGCCCTCACACTCAGGAAAGTCAGAACTACTGAGTGTAAGGAGTTGAGGTGGCCACAATGACAGCGGTAGCCAAAGCTTTATAACTGCAGGAATGGCCAGAAGCTGGGCTAACAACCAAGGCTGTGGGGATGGGTTCATAGACCACACCAATACATGAGGTTTTAGTAAGATGTCAGTTTCTAACATTTGAAACCAACCAAAGATAGAATTAACCAGGGCTTTTCCAGCATTACATGTATATAAGTACTCAGGAATCAAGTGAAGATTCAGATTCAGCAAGTCTGGGATAGGGTCTCAGATTCAGCATTTCTTTCTAACTCTCCAGGGAATGCCCCGCTGCTGCTCCCAGGCTACACTCTGAATATTAAGTGGATGTTCTACTTCACAAAGTGGTGAATTTTACATCCCTATGTGTGTTTTATCAGATCCTGAATTGATTGATCTTCTGTCACAAAAAAGTCAGGTAAAGGAAAGGTCTCCTAGTCTTGGATAAGAGGTTGTACTAAATGTCCACTATAGAACTTTCCAAATCTAAGATTTTATTTACCAAAACTTGATGAGCACTAAACCAATGATGAATGATACCTTAGTTTAAAAAGAAGAAATGCCTATCTTTAATTTTATTCACTGATCACTTTTCAGTTACTCCTTATCAAACCCAAAGTACAACTAGCCAAGACCCTAATTGAAATTTAGAGCTTTACCTAATGACAACTGACCAGAAATTGATGTAATTAAACCAGTAACTAATGTGAGTGATGTTTGTCTCATCATCTCTCTTTCAAAATGCTTCCTCACACACAAGAAACTCAAGGAGTAAATGCAGAGATGCTAAACGGTATAGACAGGACATACAGGATTATTAGAGACTATGACCTCTAGACTCTTACCCGAGCCTGAGTTAAATGTAAAGTGAAAATTCAGTCCTTTCACCTCATCCCTTAATGAATGAAAACCAAATCTCCTCAGTCCAGAACCTTAGGGATGTGAGTTTCTAGAAAACTGAGTTCTCTAGAGAGACAAAAGCCAACCCTTTAAAAGTTGCTATATTTTCCTTTTCACCTAATGCTTTCTTTCTAATTACCACTTAAAACTGCCGTACAAATTTGAATTAGCCACTTTTTATCTCTCAATTAATTTATCAAGTTTTCATATTCTGTGTCATCAAGAGGCATGGGATCAGCCTCTTAAGACTTCTCAACATACACACTGGGCTTTGTACCCAGATACTGTAAGTCCTTACACCCCAGGGAGGGAGAGAGCTGCTTAGTTTGCAAGGCTGGGCTGGGAGAACTGGCGTATAATTCAACGGAATTATAACTGCCACTGCTCCTCTCTGCCACAGGGTGGCACTGTTGAAGACTGGCTCTACCCAGTGATGCGTGTCCACTGCTGCAGGGCCTCTGCCCGTCTAAACCCAGGTAGAAATATCCGTGGCTCCCTGAGGAAGGGCCGCCCCATCTCCCAGGGCTGAGCTTAGCCACGCAGTTGCAGCTCTTCGTTCCTTGGACTCTCCTGCTGCATACGTCCGCTTCCCTAATTGCTGCCCAGCCACCGGGGATGCTGTTCAGGACTTGTTCCAACATCTACCACTTCTCAGATCCAGAATCCTTTTCTCTCTTAGCGTCTCAGAAAGGGGTGTATTGTTGGATTTTAAACCTTCAAAATGCAAAAGGTCTCATTACAGCCCACTTTCCTGTACAACCTATACTAACATTTCTTAGTAAAGCTATCTTCAGATTCCTAGGTGCCCTTATCCAGCCCCAGCCTGATCACTTCCCTGACTTCTTAGACAAGAAACACCGAACACAATTTAACTTTTTGTTCCTGTCTCGCAGTCATCATTATGAACATCATAGTTTGGTTTGACAGTGGTATTTTTTTAAGGTAAGTATACACGCGTCTTTTGTATTGGAAAAATTATGGATTCCAAGGCATGATTTCACAATCCTACTACAGAGCTAATATTTTGGGGATATCCTTGATCTCTAACCCATCTCTGGCTGGGAAGCACATGCTCTTTGCAGTTGATCATGTGGTCTGTCCATCTCCCTGCCTCACTGCCTCCCTACCCAGGACTCACATATGCCACCACTTCTCCTCCAATCTGTTTTTTTTTTTTAAATATACATAACTGTGTGCTCCAGTTAAATTTAACTATGACCATATCTCCAAAAGTGAGCTATCCTTTCCCATCTTTGTGCCTTTGCTCATGTTGTTTCTATTTTCCTAAATTGCCCCTTATTTCATCCCTGTCTTTTGAAAGCTTAGCCATTCTTTGAGGCCCACCCACACACTAAATCCTCCTCCAGGTTTTTTATAATCCCTCCCACTGAATGTGATCTCTTCCTCCATGGTACCTCCACAGCAATTTATGCATATTTCTTTTCAAGTAAGTTCATGCCTACACTGCAAACATTTGAGGAGATGTTGACTTCTGTGAACATAGCACTTTAATTTTTTTCCCTACAGCATTGAGAATAGCATCTTATACTTAGTAAGCATTTACTAAAAAGCCTCTTGAACCTTTAGTAAAATTCATCTGCCAATCTAAGCTTGGTCCCTTTTAATATACTCTAATCCTATGAGGATTAAATACAAAATAGGCAATATACAGCAAGAAAAAAAAGGAAGATATTGAAGTTTTGTATAGGTCATAAAAGTCCCAAATGGTCTGAGCACTAGGATTTTCTACTGATACATTCAGTGACCTCAAGGCATAGAAGAAAATCATCCATGTTTGCAGCTGAGAAAGACAAATGGGGAACTGCGGGAGGTGAAATGGAGGTGTCATTTCATAGAGCTATCTCTCTTCTCTTCTCTTGGTTCCCATCATGGCGCTCTCACTTTGCTTTCCTGACATCTCACTGACCCCAGTTCCCTCTCCTCAACCTCTTGATGCTGGAGTACTCCAGAACTTGGTTCCACCTCTTCTATTGTTCTCCATCTACCCCTTCTTCCCGAGAGGTTAACCTGGCCATCTGAGCAACTTACAATCCACTAGGAAATGACTGATAAGGAGCACAGATGGGGACTGGTCTTAACCATCGTAACGAATTTCCAGCTTCTGACACTGGCAGAAATTTGCAGGCTGTGAGTGACAGGTGGCAGTGAGTATATATAAAATCAGAACTTTGGTTCATCTAGGTGTCTCTCCAGACATGATGATTTCTAAGACTGGTAAGTAAGATCAAGTACATGTTTGAGAACTAGCTCAACCCAGTGATGTGTGTCTGCTGCTGCAAAGAGCATTTGCTAGTCTAGACCCAGGTAAAGATTTACTTTACTTAGAAAGAAAGTAAAAGAGAACCCTGAACCAATTTCTTTCCTTCTGCTTTTCTTGATGGTAATCAGAAAATTCCACAGGCATTAGACCTCGTAAGGCAAGTCACTATGTGCTTACACATGCCAAATGTCTTGTTCTTTGGAGCCTTTTTAAGAATAGAAAAAGATAAAAACCGCAAAGACTTTTATGAACATTTATTGTACCACTTCTAATTTGAAATATACCACTCATAACACTCATAACAATGAGACAGAGAGAGTCTGCTCTGTTGATCAGGCTGGAGTGCAGTGGCACAATCACAGCCAACTACAGTCTCACCTCTACCTCCTGGGCTCAAGTGATTCTCCCATTTCAGCCTCTCCAGTAACTGGGACAACAGGAGCATGCCACTACACTTGGATAATTTTTTCAAAATTTTTATAGGGAGAGGGTCTCCCTATTCAGGACTCAAGCAATTCCCCTGTCTTGGCCTCTCAAAGTGCAGGGATTACAAACACGAATCATGACACCCACCCTTTTATATTCTTCTATTACGGAAGTTAGTAGCTGTGTCTCTGGTAAAAAGTATGTCCCCTAGGATACATAAATGCTGGTGTGTGTGTATGTTTGTAAATATATAAGTCTGTATGTATAAGTGTATATGTATGCATTGTGTATATGAGTGCGTGTGCGTGATGTATGTGAAATTCTCCCTTTACCCAGTTCTACACACTGATGCTTTGACCGAATTCAATTGTGTTCTGCAGGGGTAGCTGTTCAACTTCCTGATTTTCATCTATACAAAATACAAAAAAAAGGCTTCCAAATAAATAGGTTGTTAAGTACCCTTTACTACTTTGTAGGGCTGTGCCTGATTTTCTTGCCACTGTGGGGAATTTTACCAATAGTATTGAATAGAAGACGAATGTTTAAAAAATAAACAAAACTTACTTTCTAAAAACAGCTTCATTTAAATCATTTTAGAAACTATCTTTAAAGCTTGACACCCACAAACAAAAGATTTTTATTTAAATCTTCATAGGAGAACATGAGTTATCTAATTCATAAACTCTTTAATGAAACTTAGGTTAGTTCAGAACTTCTATTTCCTTGATAAATTGCCCTATTATCTCCTATATCTGAAAAACCTAAAACAGCTAGGTTTAGAAAGGAGAAATCTAAGCTACATTATCATAGCCAGTGGTCCCTACACATTTTTAATTACATATCTCATCAATAAAACATATTTTAGCATTTGACCATATTTATATATAGTTATTTGTAAATTACATACATGTACTACCGTATAGACTATCATATTATCTACATAGTAGAAATAAAATAATTTTAGGAGCCAAATTAAAATAAATCAATATTTTAAAATTTTTATTATTTAAATGGTACAAAAAATCCTTTATTCTCCTCATAGAAATCTTACTATTGATAGTAATATTTTCACTGACAGCAGTGAATTGAATATATTTCATTTTTTGTAAATTCTTGGTTTGTCTTTATGTTCTGAAAGGATAATTTCAAATGTCTTTCTAGTTGTAATGGCTTCACACTATCATTAATTAATAGCTCAAGACATAATACACAATGACTAAGGCACATTGCTAATGAGACTGGATGTGAATCTGTATTAGTTTGTTAGGACTGCCTTAATAAAGAACTAAAACTGGGTGGCTTAAACAACGGAAATTTATTTTCTCACTGTTCTAGAGGCGGGAAGTCCAGGATCAATCAAAATGTTGGCACTGGTTTACCGTGAGCTGTCCCTGTGAGGGAAGGATCTGTTCCAGGTCTCTTTCCTTGGCTTGTGGAAGTCGGTCTTCTTCCTGGGCCTTCACATGTTCTTCCCTCTATTCATATCTGAGTCCAAATTTCCTCTTTTATAAGGACACTAGTCATATTGGTAGACCCTACCCTAATAATCTCATTTTAACTTAATTACCTCTGTAAAAACCTTACCTCTAAAAAAGTCACACTCTGAGATACTAGGGGGTTAGGATTTCAAAATATGAATTGGGTGGGGTAGGGACACAATTCAACTCATAAGAAAATCCATATTTCAAAAAGTTTGTTTATAATGTTGAAGTTATGGGTCGATTTCTTGTCAGATGTGATGAGCTCTGCCACTGACCTTGCATTATTATCTGATATTACCTGTATCAGATGGTTTCAATGCAGAAATCTTTTAAGCCCCTTGCTCACTTTTTGTGCTCATATATATAAACTGCAAACCCTCATAATATGCTGAAAAGAAAGGATGAAATGACACCACTGTCGTGCAGCTCCACGCCTCCCTCATGGCACCTTGACCAACTGAAACCTAGACCATCTGAGGGCATTACCAATTTCTTCATTGCATAAAGCTCTGTCTGATTCATCCTTTTCTATATTAGTCCTAAAATATGAGAACTAATTTTATGTTTAAATACATTTTATATTAGTTCTAATATTTTATACATACTATATATATACTTAGTTCTAATATATTCTTCCAGTGTGGCAATGAATTATATTGTGTGTGATCATTCCATGTTGGAGACCCCTGATCCAGATCACACTTTCTAAAAACTGCCTGCACATTTTCAAATTCAGACTGAAAAATTTACTTATAAGAAGGGCCTTTGGCTGTGATGTAGGCTGTGAAATCATGTTGCAGTCAAACCAAACCCAAAGGGCGCACAGACACAATACTCACTTTCTCCTCCTTTTCATTGCCTCCAATACACAGGACAGGTATTTAATTGTTCCCTGAGGTTTAAGGCAGTGGACTGAGAATAATACGGGCTCCAGCTTTCATTAGCTCAATGGATGATGCTGTTCAATCCTTATTGTTTAGGGCATTTGTTGAAAATGTCATTCAGAAGATATCAATACTTTGAGTCACGGTTTGATTGAATTTATAGAATAATGTGATAGAAACCGCATTCTTCATAAAAGTCACAAGGCAATCATGATGACAAGGGTTGAAAATGAAAGATGTCAAATATTCTGATCAATTCAATAAGGCAAAAGACAAGTTAATTCACTCAGTGCTCCAGGCATCAACTTCATAGAAGGAATGGAAATTTTACCTGTTTCCTAAAGAACTACAGAGGTAAAATGTCCTTTGTTTGTAATGCATTTGGCCAAGCCTATTCTAGTTCTGGGGGCCTAAATAGGCCATCAAAAGAGCAACAATGCAGAGGCCAAATTATATATTCAGAGAAAATTAACAGCCTGCCAAAAGGAAAGGAGCCATATCAAAAAGAACAAGACAGAACACCCTGTTGAGGTGACTAAAATTCTCAGAGCTGGTCCGGCAACCATAATGCAAAAATAGCAACAAAAGCCAATTAAATGGAGAATGTTTGATGTTTTTTATCCTCCAAGTGCATTCTAAACTGGCACCAAGTAATTACTTTCTACAGTTCTGGGTAGAAACGAAATAGCATGGGTGAGCATTACAATGGTATCTAATCATGGTACAGCAAAAGTAGAACAAGTCTGTAGCCTTGGTTCTCTGTGACCCAGGAATACTTGCTTCACATCCTGTCCCACCTCACTGATCTTAATTCCCAAACACACCATGCTTCTGGGTGTTCCTATGACTTGTAATGGTAGTTAGAAGCTAAGTTCATGTCTCTGCTGTGTGTAGCTTAAACGGTCCTTTCCCAGCTACCTTGAGTACTATCTCTATTTCATTGCATATATTCCACAATTTTGTATCTTATTACATCATGATGTTCTTATTTAAACACTAATCTACCTTACTAGACTACAAGTTCATTAAGATCAGGGATCATGTCTAATCTTCGTATTTCCAGTGCCAACACAGATATTGACATTTAATAAGTACCTAATACGTGTTTGGGGGACATAACAAATAATAACCTGTTCTGTTGAAAATGTTCAAAATCCCTAGTGTTGTCACACACACATGGTCTTATGGACCCCTCACAATAAATTTAATATTGATATTCTTATTTTATAGGTGGGAAAATTGTAATCAGAGGAGATAAATGATTTGCCCAAGGTCACAGAGCTTTTAGGAGCAGAAGCAAGACTTCCACCCAGAGTTTCTGATGCCTAGATTAGTCAATTCTTTTTCACCAACCTATAGTAAATCCATGCCTTTTTCCGAGAGAGAAGGAGGCGCTAGGCCAAACAGTAAGGGAACCAGAAGCAACGTTCTAGGTCTGTAAATGAGAGTCAGGACTTGTGAGTTGCTTTCTTGTACTGATAGAATGCCTGAAAGGGTAGCCCATTATTCTGTACGATGAGTTAATGAATAAATGAGTGAACAAGCTGCTAGACTTCAAGGCACAGACAGCAATTTTCATCTCATTACTGGCTTCAGGTAAGGGCCTCAAATGTCCAGGTGAGGCCTTTAAGGTTGATCCTAAGAGAAAGTGTATGTGGGATAAATGAGTTCTCATTACAATTGAGACCTTTGTCCCACAAAACAGGCACTGCATTAGTTTAGTTCATGGCTAATTTTTTCAAGTAACTGCAAAGAGGTTAGGTATGTGTCCCTGTCTGCCTTGATCACTCCTATGCACTTCCCTCAGAATTCTGGACAGATTTTCTAGAGTAGGGATATTGAGAGTTCTCAAAAAAAAAGGCTTTGGAGACAGATGGAGTTGGATTGAAATCCTGTTTCCTCTCTCACTGCCTGTGTGGTGCTGGACAAGTTGTTTAACCTCTGTGTGCCCCAGAGTCCTCACTGGTAAAGTTGAGCTGATGCTAACGTCTATGTCATAGGGTTTCTGTGAGAATTGAATGGAGCTGAAACTTAGGCAACAATTCAACCAAATTAAGGGTTTCTTAATTTGGAGCCCTAGGACTACTGAGGGTCCTCAGATTTTTCCCAAACTTAAAAAGGTCTATAAGAATATAACCTTGTGTTTTCCTTTTTGTAATATTAATGCAACACAGCTGTTTCATCTGGATGAACATGAGATTCTAATAGCTGTCTATGCATTTGTGTTCACAATCAGGTGTATACCAAAATGAGGGCAAATGCTGTTACCACTCATTGTGCAAGACTTTTGAGACAATTTGAACATAGAAAAGTGATGAGAAAATTGAATCATTAAATGGCTTATGACATTGTTGAAAATTCAAACATCCAAGGACCTCTACCTTTTCAGATGTTGCTGATAAAGATGCAATAAACACTTTTGTGTTAAATTATACTTATTATTTTCAGTATGGGGAGCATACATTCTAAATTAACCAATCTTCAGTAGTTTAAAATGACTGTATAATTTAAATAGCAAAATAATAATAATGATTGCAATTTTAATGATTAACAATGATTAAGATTGTCATAAGTAAAAATAATTATGCCAACACATCTTTCTATTAATACACTTAGCATTGACAATTTAAGTTCAACCAACATCTGCTTTTTAAACTGTCATGAATTTGAATTGTATTGATTGTCATTTTGTTTATATAAACATACTTTATATCTATATGTATTTTTTTTGAGACAAGGTCTCACTCTGTCACCCAGGTGGGAGTACAGTGGCACAATATCAGCTCACTGCAACCTTCTGCTCCTGGGCCCAAGCCAACCTCCCACCTCAGCCTCGAGTAGCTGGGACTACAGGTGCATGCCACCATGTCCAGCTAATTTTTTTATTTTTATAAAGATAAACTCTCACTATGTTGCCCAAGCTTGTCCCGAACTCCTAAATTCAAGGGATCCACCTACCTAACCTTCCCGAAGTGCAAGGATTACAGGTGTGATCCCCCATGCCCAGCTTAAATTTAATTTGCAAATTTGTTTTAGTTTTTATGATTCTGTAACACATATGTAGTTTCACACTTTTACATGTTCCAGAAATTTTATAATAAGAAGTAATAACGATAATGCTGAAGATCTACAAGAATTTATTTTCTTTAAAAGAGATTTGTATATACCCAGGATTACTCAAATTCAGACATTAAACCAGACTATCTCTCTCAAGATGAAAACCTCTGATAAGGAAACTAATAAGCGCAGGATGCAGACAGAACGGATAGGAACCATTGGGGTGTCCTCGGATCATTGTAAGACTTTTCATAATAATCATATTATAATTATTAAACTATTTGTTTGAGACAGGGTCTCACTCCATCACCCAGGCTGGCGTGCAATGGCATAATCTCAGCTCACTCCTCGACCTCCAGGGCTCAAGCAAAGCCCCCACCTCAGCCTCCTGAGTAGCTGGGACTACTGGCATGCACCACCACATTCAGCTAGTTTTTTTGTTTTGGTAGAGATGGTACTTTTGTTGTTGTTATTGTTGTTGTTGGTGATGGTAAAGACGAGGATTGGGAGTGAATTGCCTGGGTTGGTCTCAAACTCCTGCACTCAAATGATCCTCTCACTAAAGTGCTGGGATTACAGGAGTGAGTTACCAGGCTCAGCCCAAACTATTTTTTCTGTCTGCATTCCTACAAGGAGAAAGAAAAGTTAGCAGAGCTATTCTAGCTGAACGAAATGCTACCATGTAATTTTAAAACTATAAAGGGAAGCAGCTCATGCTTTGCATGGTTGTAACTCATCACTCAGAAGTCAGTAGACAGGGAAAGAATTAGTAGTTACCATCTAGTCACATAAGGACTGTCTTGTCCATGGAGAAGTCATTACAAAACTGCTCTTAATATGTGTGAGCTACAAAGTCCACACATCTGAGTGGATTAACCTAGCAGCTCTGTTGTAGGAACCCAGCTGAAAAGTGTTTCTAAGCGACTGATGGCAGCTCCTGTTTTCTTCAATCCCAAACAATGACACAGATATTTCTTTTTAAAGTTCTGGGGAGGTTGGGAAGGGTACAGCTTTTTAAATGTGCAGTGTTTATTCCTAGGTTGCCATCCTCTTTGCCTCTATTTATGAGCAGCACCTCCCCCTTTCATTTAAATTCACTAGTTTGATGGTCATGGGGTTCCAGAGGAGAGGGCAAAAGTGATAGTGCAGCAGAGTCCCCTCTCCTGTAACCCATGTGCCAAGTTACAATCTGATAGATTCATGTAAAAGTAGGTTTCTATTGTGGAGTCAGACACAAAAGGTCATCAGCAGATGGTGAGACTGGCTGGGCCAAGCTAAGGGAATAAGGCACCCTGAAGGGCCCACTGCCTTGGGCTGGCACAGCATCACAGGTGCTTTCTTCCTTCTTTCAGTCCTAACGTCAATGGATCTTCTCAAGTACATGATGTACTAGAGACCAGAAAAGGGCATCTAACCCCAAACAGCAAAAACATAGGATGTCCACAGATGCTTGGTGGGAGAGATTGGACCAGTAACCATGACAGTGACTCACCACAGCAATCTGTGCCTCTTGCGCAAACATTTGAACTTGAGGTTTAGATTGAGAGTGAGTTAATGGTAGATATAACTAGAAGCATAAAGATACAAAAAGACAATAATGACAGGTTGATGTTTTGAACAGTTACTGGGTCCTGAGCAATTCTTTAAACACATTACACCCATTATCTCATTTAATCCTACAAAAAGTCTGTGAGGTTAAGTACCATTAGTATTCCCATTTTTCAAGATATGGAAACTAAAGCCAAGAGAGATTAGGTCAAGTGCCTGATAGTACACATAATAAGCCAGAAT
This sequence comes from Cebus imitator, assembly GCF_001604975.1. Classification (NCBI taxonomy): domain Eukaryota; kingdom Metazoa; phylum Chordata; class Mammalia; order Primates; family Cebidae; genus Cebus; species Cebus imitator. The sequence goes on along the minus strand of NW_016107961.1, from coordinate 532,131 downwards.
TCTAACTCAAGTCATCTAATTCAGGACTCCAACTAAGCCACTATGCTGGGAGCAGAGATGGGGAAGAACTGCCGAGTCAGGATAAGAGAAGGCACTACAGGAAGAAACAGTGAACTCCTACAGCTGGGCAAGCCGTGAGTCAGCCTGGATGGTCACTGCAGATACTCCTGGACACATCCCAGTTTCTGGGATGCCTACCTGTACCACAGGGGTTTGTCGCATATGTCCTAATTGTACAATGGTTCCTGGGTTCCTGTGAAGCCCAATCTCTTATTTCCACAAGTATCCTTGTAATAAGCCTTCTCCATTGCTTTGGATAAACTCTAGATAAACTCTCTTTCTTGCCTCCCAAAAGCCTAACCCTGAAGTAAACTGGAAGTTCTCCACCAGTGGTTCACAAACTTGAGTGTACATCAGAATCATCTGGAGGTTTGTTAAACCAGATTACTAGGCTCTACCCTCAGAGTTACTGATTCACTAGGTCTGGGAGGGGCCCAAAATTTTCCGTTTCTAACAAGATCCCTGGTTATGCTGATAACCGTAGATGCAGGGAGTATATTTTGAAAATGGCTAATTTGGAGCCTCACTAACCCCAATGTGGAGACACCAAGAAACAGCGGCTTCAACTAGTAACTTGTTAGAAATGCAGGGTCTCAGCACCCACACAGGCCTAGTAAACCAGACTCTGCATTTTAAGACCCTCCTAGGAGCTTTGTGTTCATGTAAAGTTAGAGAAGCACTGCTAGAAATCTCAGCAAGACACACAGGGGCTAACAGCAGGTAGGGAGTGTGGTCTGGGCATGGGGACTTCCCAGATCTCTCTCTGTGATTCTAATGTGCAGCCAAGGTGGCGAACTACTGACCTTTTGGTGACATAGTGGCATTTTCTTTCCCCCTACACCAATGTAGAGCATATGAACTTCTCAGGGAAAAAAAGTGGTCACTATATATATTAAACTGACAGAGGAAGAGTGGAAATAACATGTCTGAGACCTCCATTTTGCTGAAGACAGGCATTAGCTATAAAGAATTGAAGAATAAAATGAGACCAACAAAGAGAAATCATTTCTGAACCCAGTAAATATAACTGCAGCACTGATCTGCTGACCCAGCAGAGGAGTCAGAAGGAAAAATCTACTCATCCCAAATGTGTATTTGCTCTCAATATGATGTGTTTCACTAGCCTCCTTTCCTCTAAACCACTTTTTTTCCTTGCAGTTTTTTTCTAATTATATGTGTGGCTTTAGACAAATTATTCCACTTCTCTGCATCTCAAGTTTATCAAATAAAAATCAAGAATAATCTCTAGCTCATAGTGTGTGAAAACTGAGTTGGATTCTGTATGACGTGCCCAGCGCAGTCCTGGCCATCTAGTGAGAGCACAGTAAATGGTCTACTTGGGCGAACTCCTTAATTAGGTACTTTGATTAGGTAGCTAATGATCTGTAATACCCTCCTTAGCACCTGTTAATCTCACTTTAACAAAGAGTCTGTCCAGCTTTTTACAGGAAGCCACAGATACTTCAGCCAGCAAGGTTGGACACAAGGCTGGGTCTGGACCAAAGAGGCTGGTTGGCAAGTACCTGGAAGCCCAGTCCTGAAAACATTCATCAGAAGCGTTTCCTGTAGCTTCAGTGGCCTGTAGACAGGGCAGCAGACAGCTCTCTAAATTTTACTGTAGTCAGAGTTCAGAATGGGAACCTGCTCAGAAAGTGTGGGGTATAGCATTTCAGGGGTTGTGGTCATCTCCAGGAGAGCGGAGTAGGTTGTGAAGAGGTGAGTACTTCTACAGACTCTCTGGAGACATCATTTTCACATAGGAGATATAGAGGGGAAGGGACTGAGATGAAAAGTGAAACAGCTCTTTCAAATGTGTTTCCTCCACACTTCTCTCTTATCCTCCTTTGTCTGAGCTGTTCCATGGGTGGTATTTTAAAAGATGCCTCTTCCAGTAGAAATTTTGTAATACTTTGAAAATGCTCAGAGGCATTTTTCCAATTTGAAGTCAATATACTTTGTATACTGATGAGATACTGCAGTTAAGTAATCAGCTGTCCGCAACTAGTTAATTAAGAGATGCTGCAGTCCCTCAGCCTCAGGCATTAAGTCAGTCTAGCTGATAAGCCAGAAACTGGCAAATAAGAGGATTGACAAGACACAAGAGCATAATGTGAAACTCAGGAATTTGTTTTTTTAGCAAGTAAATGAGTGAATGCCACCTAAAGTCATATGGGTGGGTCTTTTAAGAAGCCCAAATATTATCAGGAAAGCAGAGACTTCCAACTGTTGGAAAATATAGCAGTAATCAGAATTCTTTCTAAATTTCATTCTATTTTTCCTTTTCCTATTAACCTAGTCCCGAAATTACTGAATTCAAGGGAGAGTTAAGACTGAGAAACCCTTGGGGTTGCCACCTGGCAGAGTCATAACTAGCAGAGGCCTTGTGTGGACTTTTAAAGGACAGCTCTTCCTCCAGCTTGCTTTTTCCTCCTCCCTGCCCTTGCTCCAGCATCCAGCTTGCTGAGTAGGACCTGAACTGGACTCCACTTACACTCACCCTTTGGGAATTCATGCTCAACCTGCACAACCGTAGGCAGGACCCCCACTTCCCATCACCCAGATCAAAGGAAGACTAGACTCTGGAGGGTAAATCCTCACGGAGAAGAGAGCAGATTATTTCTCCCTATCTTGGAAGGAAAGGAACATTTCCAAGTGCAAAGTCTTGTCTGCTACTCACCCACAATGCAAGTCCCACGGTGCCTTGAGTGGTAGCGAATGTCTCCTCACACCCAGAAATGACCCACTAAGGGATGCCTGCGTTTCTTGGAGCTAAGAATTACCTATTGGTGAGTGGAGTAAGACATAGAGAAATTGTAGCAGGACCTAGGAGGGCTTTCCACATGCCCACCTGAAGACCATGATGTACGGCCACGCCCCCCCACCCCCATAGGCTCATGCCCTCTCCCATGCCCCCGCCCATCACGTGCAAATTCTTATGTAATGAGATAATGGTGAAAGATATACACATGTGAAGAGGATCAAAGCAGAAAACAAATTGGGAAATTACAGATTGCTCTTTAAGTCAAAGCACTAGACTATCTGAATGGTATCTCTCTCACACAGTGTTCTTCAATGCCATGCTCATTGTGACCTGCACTGATTATCTGCATAAGAATCACTTGGATACAAGTCAAAAATACATCCCAGGCTTACTAAATCAGAATTACTAAGAGCAGAGCTAGAAATCTACATCTTTTAACAAAGTCTCCAGGTGACTTTTATGTATTTTGAAGTTTGCGAATGACTAATCTACTAGGACTGGTATCTTATACAGTCAATGTTTATTTATCTAGTTTATCTGGTATGACTTCTTTCACATTTAGAGAGTGGGCAGTGAATCCACAATGTCATTCACACAGGTAAATCTATTAGCCCAAACCTAGTATAATTCTACTTGACTGTAAGCACAGAACAGCAATCTAACTTCCACTGGCCATAGATAATCATGAACTTTTGCTAAGCTGTTTCCATGGAACTTATATGGGATCAATCACTCAGTTCTGAAACTGCCCTAAAACCAATCATATCTCAAATACATACCTATTATCATGTATCCTCATTCACTCTGTTTCCAACTCTTGGGACAGTGCTGAGAAGAAGCTCTTTGCTGCAAGAGTGAAGGGGTAGTTGTTATGGAAGAAGAAACACATGAGTAGGTCGACTTGTCTCTGAACAAGGCAGTCCATTTCCTGGCTACATTCAGAACCTCCTTTTCAGTGCCCATAGAAAACCCATGAAGTTAGAGGGTGCAAAGGGCTTTAGGACAGACCAGGAAAGCAGCTTTAAAGTAGCCAGGGTGTATTAGTTTCCTATTGCTGCTATAGCAAATTGCCACATATTTGATGGCTTAAAATCACACATTTATTATGTTATAGTCCTCTTTTAGTTAAAAATCTGATATAGGTCTCACTAGGATAAAATCAAAGCACCAGCAAGGCCACATGTATTCCTTTCTGTGGGCTCTAGGTAGGATATTTCCTTGCCTTTTCCAACTTATAGAGACTGTCTACACTTATTGGCTTGTGACCTCCTTCCTCCATCCACACAGCCACAAATGCAAGGCAAGTCCTTCTCATGTTGCATCCCTCTGAGCTCCCCTTGTGCCTCACTATTCCACTGGTAAGGATCCCTGTGACTATACTGGGCCCATCAAGATAATCAACATAATCTCCCAATGTGAGGTCAGCTGATTGACAACATTAATTCCATCTGCAATCTTACTTCCCCTTTGCATGTAAGCAACATATTTACAGGTTCCAGGGATGAGAACATAGATATCTTGAAGGGGAGGGTGATTATTCTGCCTACCACACAGGAGAACTCTGAACCCTAGTTAAGGATGAGAGCAGATGTCATAAACACCACATGTCAATTCCGAGATGTGAGGTTAGGCTATAAACATGAAAGTAAATCTAGTGATCAGAAATGTGAGGGATTGAAGCAAACCAAGTTGCAGAACAAGAAAGAGGGTACATAAAGTGGTTCAGGACTCATTCAGAGAGTGAAGCAGTAGAATTGAAGACTTGCTTTCACGGGATGTCAGTTGCATTGTGGCACCACTCATGAGCTTGAAAGGATGTGTAGGTCCAGACAAATTCTCACTGTTGCTGTCTTGTCTCTTCCTCTGTTTGCTTTTTTCCTTATCTTCCTTCTTACCTTTACTTCTTCTTCAAAGATAAATGAAAGAAAATCAATTATATATAAAATTAGGGGGAAATTAACATTTTTACAGTATTGTATAAATTTAAATACATATACTACATGCCAGTGACATCTGGTTTGATTATAACCTTCTAAGAGGCATTGCCTTGTATCATCTTTGAAAAAAATTGCAAAAGTTTAACATATTTTAGCACCTATTACAAAGAATCTAACAATGTCATGAATCCAGTAACCATTAAAATATAAATTGATGGGAACAGAAAAATATTTAAAAATTGTTTCAAGGGAAAAACAATAGGTCAATCTGAAGTTCAGAGTTAAAGGAATTACTGAGAAATAGGTAATGCTACTAGGAACACTGGCTGAAGTATACTAGTATGCAGGAGAAATTTCTTGTTCTACCAGCTGCAGTTCTGCCTGGAGCAGATTTTTTTTCTTCTTCTTCTTCTTCTTCTTCTTCTTTAAAATTATACTTTAAGTTCTGGGATACAAGAGCAGGATGTGCAGGTTTGTTACATACATATACACATGCCATGGTGGTTTGCTGCACCCAACAGCCCGTCATCTACATTAGGTATTTTTCCTAATGCTATCCCTCCCCTAGCTCCCCGCCTCCTGACAGGCCTTAGAGTGTGATGTTCCCCTCTCTGTATCCATGTGTTCTCTTTGTTCAACTCCCACTTATGAGTGAAAACATGCGGTGTTTGTTTTTCTGTTTCTGTGTTAGTTTGCTGAGAATGATGGTTTCTGGCTTCTTCCATGTCCCTGCAAAAGATATGAACACATTATTTTTTATGGCTGAATAATATTCCATGGTGTATATGTGCCACATTTTCTTCAACCAGTCTATCATTGATGGGAATTTGAGTTGTTTCTAAGTCTTTGCAATTGTGAATAGTGCTGCAATAAACATACAAGTGCATGTGTCTTTATAGTAGAATGATTTATAATTCTTTGGGAATATACCCAGTAATGGGATTGCTGGGTCAAATGTTATTTCTGATTCTAGATCCTTGAGGAATTGTCACAATTGTCTTCCGCAATGGTTGAACTAATTTACACTCCCACAAACAGTATAATAGCATTCCTATTTCTCCACATCCCCTCCAGCATCTGCTGTTTCCTGACTTTTTAATGATCGCCATTCTAACTGGCATAAGATGGTATCTCAATGTGGTTTTGATTTGCATTTCTCTAATGACCAGTGATGATAAGCTTTTTTTCATATGTTTGCTGGCTGCATAAATGTCCTCTTTTGAGAAGTGTCTGTTCAGATCTTTTGCCCACTTTTTGATAGGCTTGGTGTTTTTTTTCTTCTGGGGCAGATTTTTTTGGATCTAAGTGGAACAGATTTCAGCATGTGTCTGTATTTCTATATTAGATGCTGGTACAGAATCATCTAAGACCTTAAGTCATTTTTCTCTGCCTCCAGCTCAGAAAGATGGTTGTCTTCTACTGACTGTTCACATTTGTGTTGAGTTTATTTTAAATTATAACAGAAATAAATGCTCAATTTATCTTCCCAAAATTCAAACCATGCAGAAATGCCTGAAGAGCAAAAGTCACTGCCCTAATCCTTCCCCCTTTCACCTTCTTTTTCTCAAAATAACCATTAAAAGGTATATATTCTTCCTGGCCTTTCTCTGTGTCACACAGAGGTGTATGAGTATATAATTTTTGTTGTTCTCATTAACTTACTTTTTGCACTCAATCCATCCTGGATATCCATCCATGGAAGAAGAATTAGTTCAACCACCTTTTTAATTGGCTTCATAAAGGGAAAATGCCCTGTGATTTGTTTAACTCTTCCTTTGTGAATGGATGTTTACTTAGTTTTGGCTTAAAAAATAAATAAATAAAACAAAAAAAAAAAACATGTAATGATTAATTTGACTTGCTTTTTCCTGGTCAGTTTCAACATTAGGCATATTCTTGTGCTGTATTATGATACTTCCTTTGAAGGCTATTAGGCTCCTGGGGATCATTTGGAAGATTGCTGTGATCATCAATGCATAGTATCAGGCCACCTGGAGTCTGGAACAAAGCAAACTGAGATCCTGGACAATGGAGCAGAAGCATCCTTCATACTCCTTCTGGGCATCTCCCTATCTATCCATAGGTTTCCTCTTCCTTCTCTGTGAACTAACACAGAGGCTTATGGGACTTAAGTCAATAGTTCTCGTGGGGTGTCATTAAGTTTAGGGAATATTTTAGGTCTCTTTAATCCTCAATTTATGGAAGAGTATTGGCCAACAATCTCTGAGAATCCTCAAAATGGCATTAAAAAAGAATATGGATTTTAGAGTCAGACAAATCTAAATCCTCCACTGATCAAATCACTAAACATTTCTATTAAGGGTGCTCCCAGGATTGCTGCAAGAATTAAATGGAATATTAGGTGCTCAATAAATGTAAAACTTCCTTTTATTTTCTTGTCTCCTTCTGTTTAAGCCCTTTTGAATGCCTGGGTCTCTCCCTCAACCCCACAAGGCACCAGTGCCAGCCAATATAGTCTTGCCCTCTCCTTGAATCAGGGACTAGAGCCTGCTATTTGGTCTCTGCCCAGCCAGCTGATTTCTCTGAAGACTAGGTTTTTGTCCTTGCTCTTCTTTCACCTTATGTTTAGAAAGGAAAGATTTTCTTGAAGGACACTACTCCACCTGATTGTTCTATCCTCTTTCTCCAGAGCTTAAAAGCCTCTGGATTCCAAAGCCTGCCTGACATTAGATCAAAATTGCCAAGCTTGGGTTTAGACTTGACCCTCTCTTATTCATCATTCCTTTCCTCTCCCCCCACCCCATAATTCAGCCTCCATTTATGTTTCTGTGCCCCCATCCCCTCCAATCTGGCCTTCCTGTGCTGGTTCTACCATAGCTTTCCTTTGCTAGAACAATGGGGGATTGCAACACACTCTATTAGGTTCCCCAAAGTTCACCTGGGCTATTTATCTTGGTTCTAGTAAATAATGCTGATGAAAAGAAGGAAGTATAGCTGTCCAAGAGAAAGGTATGTTTCTCACTCCTCCTTGTCCCTCTTTCTTGCCTATTAGTCACTCATGGTGCAAGAAGCTCCCCCTTTCTCACAAATTGGAAAAATTTAACAGTCTATGGAGATAAATCTCTGACAAAGCCAACTGGATAAATAAGCACAAAAAAGCCCATTATGGGAGTAATGGGCAAGAGTAGAAAACAAAAATAGCCACAAATGTTCCACAGGTCTGAGATCGAGTTAAAACCTTATAGAAACTAAGCAAAGCTTTCACCTCTTTATATTTGTACCTGGCTCTGTTATTACTGGAGTTATATCTAAGTGCTTTTCTGAAACATATGCAAATATGATTGCCAGAATGTCAGAGGCATGATGTCAAGCATTCTGCTTTCATTAATAAATCTATCAGAATTTGCCTCTTAGCTTTATTACTAAGACCATGAGTGTCTTTAAGTATTAAATAATCATAATAATAAAGAAGGAAAATGTTGTATATAATTGCAGTGTTGCCATCTGTATTCATTAGGCTATTACTTCAGCTGTTTAAACAGAGACCAAATCAAAATAGCTGAAAAGTTATTTCTGTCATGAAAGTTCCATCAGATAGGTTCAGCAAGTAGACACTACTTCACAAGATCACCCAGGGATCAAAGCTCCTTCTACCTTGTTTTGTCATTTCTTACAGTGTTGTTCTTGTCATGATCTAAACCAGCTTACCCCACTGCCACATTCATCCATAAGCCTATGGGAAAAGGAAAAAAGGACATGGAAGGCAAGCAGCTTCCTTTTGGTAACATGATCTGGAATTACGGATATTATTTCTGCTCACATGCCATTGGCCAGAACTTGGTTATGTGGCCACACCTTGCTAAGGGAAACTGTGAAATGTAATTTCTAATTACATTTCATGTGTCCACTTAGACCTTAGGTGATTCTGTTACCAAACTTCACCATGCCACGTATACAACTTCTAGCCTGCTTTTTAAAAAATATTTTAATAATCCTTTCCCCATGCTGTTAATAAATCTTCATGAACATCAACTTTAATGACTATATAATGGTTGTACATATGGAAGTATTTCCCTGCTGTCACACATGAAGGTGGTTTCCAGTTGGGGATTTTATAAATAGTGCTGCAGTTAATATCTGCCATATGAATCTTTATTTGCTTTTCTGGTTATTTCCTTTGTATTTATTCCTACAGGTAAGACTGTTTTGCTGAAAAGTATACCAATTAACCTTCTCCTCAGCAGCAAATGAAGGAGTCAAATTTTACACCATCATCACTTGCAATAGTTTGGTTCTATTTTTTATCTTTGCAACTTTGATCAATTGAAAATGATATCTAATTATGATTTTAAATTTCATTCATTTAATTATTAGTGCATCTATTTTATTACTCATGAATTTAACATTTCAGATATTTATTATTTGTATTTCTTTTAAGAATTTGTCTTTGCCCATTTATTATATTAGCTTTTTTCCAACTGTAAAACAAGATAGTAATCATACCTTCATAATAGTGTATGGTAAGGATCAAACAAGAAAAGGAATAACAGAAACTTTGTTTCTTCTGGTTTCTTCTGAATGAGTTCTGCAGACTTGGGCACAGTCTATGTAGCAGCTACAATGAAGTGGTCTGAAGAGCCCTCATTACTCTGCCACACAACCCCATCTTATTTTCTTCATCGTACTGATGATGATCAAAGATTCTATTTTTCAATGGTTTACTTATTTTTGACCCTCTCCTTCTCCACCAGAACCAGGCCCTGGTCTCTATTCTCTACTGATATTTCTCTACCACCAAAACAGCATCTGGCAAACAGTAGATTCTCAATTAATATTTTCTAGATAAATAAACATCCTTCCCTCACTGCCAGAATCTCTTGATCTTGTTAAAAACTTAGAAATATTCTTCAATTACCTCTTTTCCAAAGACAAGATATGAAGCCCCCCACAAACCCTCCCACACTCATGCACACTCACTGACTCATGCTTCTAGGCTCTTCTTGGCTCAGCCCCCATCAGTCACACTTACAATCTCAATTCAAAGTGCCTCCACCAATTGCTTCCTAACGTTCTACTGAACTGCATCACACATCTGGCATGGTTTCTACTAAAATATATAAGTTTCTAATCAGGAATAGTCTCTAATATAGTCTTGAATCAAGAATGAAAAGAGAAGACAAAAAAAGAGGAGAAGAACTCTGATTTGGCTGACTGTAAAATATTACCCTCATGCAGAAAGTAATGTGGTTTCCTGACATTCTGGTTGGAATCTGTGAGCTAGCACCAGGCTGTGTTGGTAACAGAGAGATTTTTCATATCCTCTGCCAGATGACGTGTACTTTTCCAAGCCACAGGGTGGGACAAATAAAGTCCATGACTGTACTTCTCAATCCAACATCACTGATGTGGCAGGATTTGGAAATTCTCCTCAAGTCCAGCACATAGTCCTTCTATATCCTGCTTATCAGAGCTGCTGCAATTAAAAAATATATACTTGTACATTTTGAGATCATGGAATGTTAGGAGCGAACAGATGTGGTCCCTCTATCTAGAATGAAAGTCTAGTTAATGTCAAATTTTAAATCCATTTTATTTAGCATGCAGTAAGAAGTATTGTATATTTTTTCTTCGATGTCTTGTCCTGTTTTACTTTTTTTGTTTCAGAATTATGGATAGTTTCAAATGCATTTTAGTATTTGAAAATTAATTTCTTTAATTTGCAACTATTATGGTCTATAGGAATAAACATTTATGAGATCCAATAATTAAGTAAGGAAATTTCAGAATCTCTTTGACAAATTAAAAAGCAGAAAAAACATATGGTTTGTTTTTGGAACTTAGGGCTGAATATTCCCTAGCAAAAATATAAGCTATCATTCTGAAGTTCCCATGTAAGGCATACCTCCAGTTCTCTCAATTCCTAAGCCTCTCTCAGCCTCTGTTTCTCTTCCTGCATATACTTAGATCCTTTCTGAATTGAATAAAAGTCCACTTTAGTAAACCTACTTCAAAAGTATGTTCTGACCACCCTTAACTCCAGATCTTCCCATCTTGAAACAAGGGAAAATACCCTGTTCTCTCGTTGTTCTATTTAAAAGTCTCTATAAACTCATGAAAAGAGATTAGAGTCACACGAGATACATTTTTACTGAAGATTCAGTGGTAAGGTTGGCCAGATAAACAAATCTCTTCATGTGTCCCATTATCTCACTACATCCTAAATGTTTGTTCAGTGAGCCCGTCTATTGTGGCCAACAACCAGTATGTCTGAAACTAAAGCAGGCTGTTGTTTCCTCAATCTTTTCCAGATCTGGCCTGGGATTTACATTTGAGGGACAAGGATATAGCAGCCCAAGAATAATTAGGTGGAGAAACATATTTACTCTGATGAACAAGGCACTGACATGGCAAACTAACCAAAATACCCCCAGTCACAGATACGATGACAAATTATCTCTCTCCAAGTCCTCCTGTCCTACTGTTGTTTGAGTGAGTATACCTAATGCCATCTCAATTCCTCTTAATGTTCCTCACAAATTGATGACCTAATACTTCATGCCAGGATATTCCTGGTTATACTGGAATTCTAAGGCATTTTAACTATCATTATGCTTTCAGGGATATTAATTTCTACAATACAGAAAATGTTGAAATTTACAAGTCTGTGAAACCAGAATTTACAAAACCTATCCTGTTCCAGGTAGCATGGAAACAGTCAAGGGTTAAATTAGTATTTAATAAAATCATGCTTTTATTATTACCATAGGAACTCTCCACAGTACACAAATACAGATGCTGAAAAGGAATAAAATACACAGCTCATCTGGCATATATTAATATAAAGGCAACTAAAATGACATACAAATATACAAAATTCTAAAATAACTACTCAGAACATTATTCAAAAGTTCCCAAGGTTTTCAGTTTAGAAGACCAATTTTTTACAAAGTTCTAGTATGTCAACAAAAGTGGACATCAGTAAGAGCTAGCACAGTAGCTAATGAAGCAGGAAGATTCAATCTAAACAGAACTATCTTTTTTCTACAGTATTTTAAAAGACATTGCATGTCAGATGTTCCAAGATTATTCTTCAGAAATGTTCAGAGAAATGGCTTTGAATAATGACAGCTTTGAATGTGGGCAGATCTTCATTTCTAAGACGAAATCTGAAACCAGATTGAGGCAGTGACAGTCACAGGAGCCTATAAGCAAGGTCACTGTTAGGAAAGACGGTAGCATGCCATCCTCTCAGCTGATAGAAATGGACCTTGGGCCTTGAATACTTCCTCACAGGAGATAAAGAGTCCACACAGCCTGTGCTGGATTTGCCACGTTGTGTGCAAATATCTTTCCCTGTTTCAGACTTAATGTATGCTCTTTTGTTCTGCTTAAGCATGTGTGTTATTTGGCACCTGGCCAACCTCACGATTATATCTGTTCCCTGTGGGAAGGGAATGGAATTCTTCCACTATAGCACAAAAGGGGTGTCTGCTGGCCAATGACCCTGTGCCAGCTGCCAGGTGGGACCCCCTGGCCATGGAGGACCAACACCTACCACTGAAGCTGAGCTAATTCCATCTCTTACCTATGTGACTGAAGCATTACTCCATCCAGTACTTGACTGCTTTGTGTTTTCCTTGGGGACTCCGATACCAAGATGCAGTGGACAGAGGTGCTTCTACTTCTGCTTCTGATAACAGGCAGCAGATGCCACTTGCTTGACAGTCATGCTTTAGATGCAGCAATAGTCCTGCCTCATAAGTACCTTAGCTTGGGAATAAGTTGAAAATGCTGAGCTAGCTGCAGTAGCAGATGAGCTTCCAAGTTATCCTGTAGAACTTCTAACATCACATAGACATCACTATGATGGGTTCATCCAGAGAAAATGTGGAGGGAACACTGAAAACTTTTTCTTGAAGAAGTTGCCCAAACCCCTAGGAAAAGCAGTGTACTGAATTTAATTTGTGAACCAAAGCTAATGGTGAGCCAACTATGAACTCACTGAGTTGAAATACGCCATCAAGGCCATGTGATCTAAATACTGACATCATTGTTTCACAGAGGCCATCCTGCCAAACAACTGTATCAGATTCCACCTGGGAAAACAAACAGTCTTTTTTTGTTTGTGTGTTTTTTAAACAGTCTTGCTCTGTCACCCAGGCCAGAGTGCAGAGGCACAATCTCAGCTCACTGCAACATCTGCCTCCCAGGTTAGAGCAATTCTCCTGCCTCAGCCTCCCGAGTAGCTGGGACTACAGGCACATGCCACCACACCCAACTAATTTTTTGTATTTTTAGTAGACATGGGGTTTCACCGTGTCAGCCAGGACGGTTTTGATCTGCTGACCTCGTCAACCACCTGCCTCGGTCTCCCAAAGTGCTGGGATTACAAACATGAGCCACCAGGCCCAGGCTTTTTTTTTTTTTTTTTTTTTAATGTACTTTAAGTTCTGGGATACATGCACAGAACATGCAGATTTGTTACAAAGGTTTACATGTGCCATGATGGTATGCTGCACCCATCAACCTGTCATCTACCCATTATTTCCCCTAATGCTATCCCTCCCCTAAGCCCCCACCCCCAACAGGTCCCAGTGTGTGATATTCCCCTCCCTGTGTCCATGTGTTCTCATTGTTAAACACCCACTTATGAGTGAGAACATGCAGTGTTTGATTTTCTGTTCTTGTGTCAGTTTACTCAGAATGATGATTTCCAGCTTCATCCGTGTCCCTGCAAAGGACATGAACTCATCTTTTTTATGGCTGCATAGTATTCCATAGTGTATATATGCCACATTTTCTTTATCCAGACTATCACTGATGGACATTTGGTTTGGTTCCAAGTCTTTGCTATTATGAACAGTGCTGCAATAAACATATGTGTGCATGTGTCTTTATAGTAGAATGATTTATAATTCTTTGGGTATATAACCAGTAATGGGATTGCTGAGTCAAATGGTATTTATGGCTCTAGATCCTTGAAAAATTGCCACACTGTTTTCCACAATGGTTGAACTAATTTATACTCCCACAGTGTAAAAACATTCCTATTTCTCCACATCCTTTCCAGCATCTGTCATTTCCAGACTTTTTAATGATTGCCATTCTCACTGGCGTGAGATGGTATCTCAATGTGGTTTTGATTTGCATTTCTCTAATGACCAGTGATGATGAGCTTTTCTTCATAAGTTTATTGCTCACATGTCTTCTTTTGAGAAGTGTCTGTTCATATACTTTGCATATTATTTGATGCTTTTTCTTCTTGTAAATTTAAGTTGTCAGTTCTGAATATTAGCCCTTTGTCAGATGGATAGATTGCAAAAATTTCCTCCTATTCTGTAGGTTGCCTATTCACTCTAATGATAGTTTCTTGTGCTGTGCAAAAGCTCTTTAACTTTATTAGATCCCACTTGTCAATTTTGGCTTTTGTTGTCATTGCTTTTGGTATTTTAGTCATGAAATTCTTGCACATGCCTATGTCCTGAATGGTCTTGCCTAGGTTTCCTTCTAGGGTTTTTATGGTGTTAGGTTTTATGTTTAAATCTTTAATCCATCTGGAATTAATTTTTGTGTAAGGTGTAAGGAAGGGATCCAGTTTCAGCTTTCTGCATATAACTAGCCAGTTTTCCCAGCACCATTTATAAAATAGGGAATCCTTTCCCCATTTCTTGTTTTTGTCATGTTTGTCAAATATCAGATGGTTATACAGGTATTGATCGACTTACGACCTACACAACTTATGACCATTCGACTTTACGACCACAATCGCTAGCCACGACTGCTCCGCTGTAGATTTTTGGAAACACTACAACATTTTGATGTATATCAAGAATATCGCTACTGCCTGGGAGGCTGTGACGACAAAGTGCATGAACGGCATCTGGAAAAATTGTGTTAAGTGCTATGTTAATGATTTTGATGGATTTGATAGTGAACATGAACTTGAAACGATTATGGAAAAAATAGTAAAAATTGCTAAGGACCTTTCTTTGGAGTGTGAAATGGAAGATGTCGAAGAGTTGCTAGACAAAGAATCCAGAGAACTTACAAATGAAGAGCTAATCAAACTGGAAGAAGAAAGAGTGGCGGAAGAAGAAAGAAGAGAGGCAGAGAAAGAAGAGGAAGAGCCAGAAAGAAAGTTCACCACTGAGGGATTATCAGACGGTTTATCTTTACTGAATAAACTTCTTACACATTTCAAAGCAATGGACCCAAACATCGAACGATTTGCAAGGATTGAATGGATGGCGCACGATGTGTTTCATCCGTATCATGAAATTTATGAAGAAAAAAAGAAACATACAATTCAGACAAAGCTCACCATGTTTATGAAAAAACCAGCTCCAGTAACCCCAACTGCTGCCTCAGATGACGAAGTCAATGATCCGCAGCCAAGCACCAGCGGCCAATAAAATGATTCGTACGTGTTTATATATTTTGATATGTTTTGCAACTGGGAAAATGTTTCCTATGGTATTTTTTTACACCTGTATTTTGTATTTTTGTATGCACCTGTATTTCGTAATTTTGTATGTTTTGCAAATATTAAAACAGTTGTACTGGTAATGCAGTGTTTTACTTAAACCTGACAAATGTAAAAATAAGAAACAAAATGGTGTAGAGATGATACAAATGGCATAAAATGAACAAAGAAAATTATGATATATAACAATAATGAAATAAAATTATGATATGATATGACTTAAAGATTTTTATAACATCATTACACAGTACTGTACATATAGCCTACTCAACTTACGACCAAATCGTGTTACGACCGGTCTGTCAGAACCAATTGTGGTCATAAGTCAAGCACTAGCTGTAGATGTGTGATATTATTTCTGAGGCCTCTGTTCTGTTCCATTGGCCTATATATCTGTTTTGGTACCAGTATCATGCTGTTTTGATTACTACAACCTTGTAGTATAGTTCAAAGTGAGGTAGTGTGAGGCCTTCAGCTTTGTTCTTTTTGCTTAGCATCGTCTTGGCTATGTAGGCTCTTTTTTGGTTCCATATGAAATTTAAAGTAGTTTTTTCTAATTCTGTGAAGAAAGTCAATGGTAGCTTGATGGCGATAGCATTGAATCTGTAAACTACTTTGCTATTTTCACACTATTGATTCTTCCTATCCATTAGCAGAAAATATTTTTCCATTTGTTTGTGTCCTCTCTTATTTCCTTGAGCAGTGGTTTGTAGTTCTCCTTGAAAAGGTCCTTCACATTCCTTGTAAGTTGTATTTCTAGATATTTCATTCTCTTTGTAGCAATTGTGAATGGGAATTAACTAATGATTTGGCTGTTTGTCTGTTATTGGTGTATCAGAATGCTTGTGATTTTTGCACATTGATTGTGTATCCTGAGATTTGCTGAAGTGGCTTATCAGCTTAAGGAGATTTTGGGCTGAGATGATGGGGTTTTCTAAATATACAATCATGTCATCTGCAAACAGAAATGATCTGACTTCCTCTCTTCCTATTTAAATATCCTTTATTTCTTTCTCTTTTCTGATTTCCCTGGCCAGAACTTACAATACTATGTTGAATAGGAGTGGTGAGAGAGGGTCTCCTTGTCTTATGCCAGTTTTCAAAGGGAATGCTTTCAGATTTACCCATTCCATATGATATTAGCTGTGGGTTTGTCATAAATAGCTCTTATTATTTTGAGATACATTCCATCAATACCTAGTTTCTTGAGTGTTTTTAGCATGACGTGGTGTTGAATATTATCAAAGGTCTTTTCTGCATCTATTGAGATAATCATGTTATTTTTGTCATTGGTTCTGTTTATGTGATGGGTTACATTTATTGATCTGCATATATTGAACCAGCCTTGCATCCCAGGGATGAAACCGACTTGATCATGTTGGATAAGCTTTTTAAAGTGCTGCTGGATTTGGTTTGCCAGTATTTTATTGAGGATTTTTGCATTGATGTTCATCAAGGATATTGGACTGAAATTTTCTTTTTTTGTTGTGTATCTGCCAGGTTTTGGTATCACGATGATGCTGGCCTAATAAAATGAGTTAGGGAGTAGTCCCTCTTTTTCTGTTGTTTGGAATAATTTCAGAAGAAATGGTACCAGCTCCTCTTTGTACCCCTGGCAGAATTTGGCTGTGAATCCATCTGGTCCTAGGCTTTTTTTGGATGGTAGGCTATTAGTTACTGCCTCAGTTTCAGAACTTGTTATTGAACTATTCGGGGATTCAACTTCTTCCAGGTCTAGTCTTGGGAGGGTGTTTGTGTCCTGGAATTTATCCATTTCTTCTAGATCTTCTATTTTATTAGTGTAGAGGCATTTGTAATATTCTCTGATAGTAGCTTGTATTTCTGTGGGATCAGTGGTGATATCCCCTTTATCATTTTTTATTGTATCTATTTGATTATTCTGTCTTCTTCTTTATTTGTCTGGCTAGTGGTCTATTTTGTTGATCTTTTTAAAAAATCAGCTTCTGGATTTATTTATTTTTTGAAGGATTTTTTGTGTCTCTATCTCCTTCAGTTCTGCTCCAATCTTCGTTATTTCTTGTCTTCTGCTAGCTTTTGAATTTGTTTGGTCTAGCTTCTCTGGTTCTTTTAATTATGATGGTAGGGTGTCAATATTAGATCTTTCCCACTTTCTCCTGTGGCCATTTAGTGTTATAAATTTCCCTCTAAACACTGCTATTGCTGACTCCCAGAGGTTCTGGTACATTGTCTTTGTTCTCATTGATTTAAAAAAACTTCTTTATTTCTGCCTTAATTTCGTTATTTACCCAGTAGTCATTCAGGAGCAGGTTCTTCTGTTTCCATGTAGTTTTGAAGTTTTGAGTGAGTTTCTTAATCCTGAGGATTTGATTGCACTGTGATCTGAGAGGCTGTTTGTTATTATTTCTGTTCTTTTTCATTAGCTGAGGACTGTTTTACTTCCAATTATGTGATCAATTTTAGAATAAGTGTGATGTGGTGCTGAGAAGAATGTATATTCCGTTGAGTTGGAGTGGAGAGTTCTATAATGTCTATTAGGTCTGCTTGGTCCAAAGCTGATTCAAGTCCTCAATATTCTTGTTAATTTTCTGTCTCCTTGATCTACCTAATATTGACAGATCAATGTCAATATTAAAGTGGGGTGTTAGTCTCCCATAATTATTGTGTGGGAGTCTAAGTCTCTTTGTGGGTCTCTAAGAACTTGCTTTATATATCTGGGTGCTCCTGTATTGGGTGCATATATATTTAGAATAGTTAGCTCTTCTTGTTGCATTGATCCCTTTACCATTATGTAATGCCCTTCTTTGTCTTTTTTTATCTTTGTTGGTTTAAAGTCTGTTTTATCCAAGACTAAGATTGCAATTTCTGCTTTTTTTTTTCCCTTTGCATTCTACTTGCTTGGTTAATCTTCCTCCATTCCTTTATTTTGAGCCTATGTGTTTCTTTGCATGTGAGATGGGTCTCCTCAATATAGCACACTGATGGGCCTTGATTCTTTATCCAATTGGCCAGTCTGTGTCTTTTAATTGGCACATTTAGCTCGCTTACATTTAAGGTTAATATTGTTATGTGTGAATTTGATCCCGTCATTATGGTGCTGGCTGGCTGTTTTGCCCATTAGTTGATGTGGTTTCTTTATTGTGTCGATTGTCTTTACTATTTGGTATGTTTTTGCAGTGGCTGGTACCAGTTTCTCCTTTCCATGTTTAGTGCTTCCTTCAGGAGCTCTTGTAATGCAGGCCTGGTGGTGATAAAATCTCTCATATTTGCTTGTCTGTAAAGGATTTTATTTTTCCTTTGTCTATGAAGCTTTGTTTGGCTGGATATGAAATTATGGGTTGAAAATCCTTTTTTAAGAATGTTGACTATTGCCCCCTCCCCCCCACCCACCGACCAGTCTCTTCTGGCCTGTAGGGTTTCTGTGGAGAGATCCACTGTAAGCCTGAGGATCTTCCCTTTGTGGGTAGCCTGACCTTCCTCTCTGGCTGCCCTTAACATTTTTTCCTTTATTTCAACCTTGGTGAACCTGACAATTACGTGTCTTGAGGTTACTGTTCTCAAGAAGTATCTTTGTACTGTCCTCTCTATTTCCTGAATTTGAATGTTGGCCTGTCTTGCTAGGTTGGGGTAATATCCTGAAAAGTGTTTTTTAACTTGCTTCCATTTTCCCCATCACTTTTAGGTACACCAATCAAATGTAGATTTGGTCTTTTCACATAGTTCCATATTTCTTGGAGGCTTTGTTTTTCCCTTTTCATTTTTTTTTTCTCTACTCTTGTCTTCATACTTTATTTCATTAAGCTGATCTTTACTCTCTGATATTCTTTCTTCCTCTGGTGAAAGGGGTGGCTGTGAGCACAGCTTCAGCAGGCTTAAACATTCCTGCCTGCTGGCTGTGAAGACAGCAGCAGATCTCCCGACCCAGTGCTCAAGCTCTGCTAAGGAATGCCTCCTCAAGTAGTTCCCTGACCCTCCATGCATCCTGCCTAGGAGACACCTCCCAGCAGGGGTCAACAAACACCTCATACAGGAGAGCTCCAGCTAGTGTCAATTCAGCTTTGGATACTTGTGTATGCTTCATGAAGTTATCATGCTGTGTTTTTCAGCTCCATCAGGTCATTTATGTTCTTCTCTAAATTGGTTATTTTAGTTAGCAATTCCTCTAACCTTTTTTCAAGGTTCTTAGCTTTTTTTGCATTAGGTTAGAACATGCTCCTTTAGCTCAGAGGAGTTTGTTATTACCCACCTCTGAAGCCTATTTGTGGCAATTCATCAAACTCATTCTTCATCCATTTTTGTTCCCTTGCTGGCAAGGAGTTGTGATTTTTTGGAGGAGAAGAGGCATTCTGGTTTTTGGCATTTCCAGCCTTTTTGCACTGATTTTTTCCTCATCTTCATGGATTTATCTACCTTTGGTCTTTCATGTTGGTGACCTTGAGATGGAGTTTTTATGTGGGTGTTCGTTTTGTTGATGTTGATGCTATTGCTTTCTGTTCATTCATTTTTCTTGTAACAATCAGGTTCCTCTGTTGCAGGTCTGCTGGAATTTGTTGGAGGTCCACTTCAGACCCTGTTTTCATGGTATCACCAGCAGAGCCTGCAGAACAACAAAGATTGCTATCTGTTCCTTCCTCCAGAAGCTTTATCCCAGAGGGGCACCCGCCAGATGCTAGCTGGAGTTCTCATATAAGAGGTGTTTGTTGACCCTGCTGGGAGATGTCTCCTAGTCAGGAGGCATAGAGGGTCAGGGACCCACTTGAGGAGGCATTCCTTAGCAGAGATTGAGCACTGGACTGGGAGATCCGCTGCTGTCTTCAGAGCCAGCAGGCAAGAACGTTTAAGTCTGCTGAAGCTGCACTCACAGCCACCTCTTCCCCAAGGTGCTCTGTCCCAGGGAGATGGGAGTTTTATCTATAAGTTCCTGATGGGGCTGCTGTCTTTCTTTCAGATATGCCCTGCCCAGAGAGGAGGAGTCTAGAGAGGCAGCCTGGCTACAGCGGCTTTGCAGAGCTGTGATGGGTTCCACCCAGTTTGAACTTCACAGGAGCTTTGTTTACACTGTGAGAAGAAAACCACTTACTCAATTCTCAGTAGTGGCTGACGCTCCTTCCACCACTGCACTCGAGTGTCCCAGGTCAACTTTAGACTGCCGTGCTGGCAGTGAGAATTTCAAGCCGGTCAATCTTAGCTTGCTGGGCTCTGTGGGGGTGGGATCTGTTGAGCTAGACCATTTGGCTCCCTGACCAGTCCCATTTCCAGGGGAGTGAATGGTTCTTCTCACTGGCATTCCAGATACCACTGGGATATGAAAAAACCTCATGCAGCTAGCTCAGTGTCTGCCCTAATGACTGCCCAGTTTTGTGCTTGAAACTCAAGGCCCTGGTATTATAGGCACCCAAGGGAATCTCCTGGTCTTACAGTTATAAAGACTGTGGGGAAAGCGCAGTATCTGATTGGGAGTGCATTGTTTCTCATAGCACAGTCCCTCATGGTTTTTCTTGGCTGGGGCAGAGGGGAGTGGTTCACTGACTCCTTACACTTCCTGGATGAGGTGATATGCCACCTTGCTTCAGCTCACCTTCCGTGGGCTACACCCACTGTCCAACCAGTCCCAATGAGATGAGCCAGGTACCTCAGTTGGAAATGCAGAAATCACCCATCTTCTGCGTCAATGTCATTGGGAGCTGCAGACCAGTGCTGTTCTTATATGGCCATCTTGCCAGCCACCTCAGAAACATTCTTAAAATACAGATTTCCAGGCCACACCTTGGGGACTTCTAATTTAGTTAGTCTAAGATGAGGCCCAAGCAACTCTACTTTAACAAACTCCACTGTTGGAAAAGCAACTTGAAAAGATGCATGGTCTTATTTCAATCAGTGATAGTCCAGGCAGGAAATCATGTCAAAGAGCCATCAGACCGTGGGTCCTAGCAAGAGGCTGAAGCATGGCAGCAATGGCAGCATGTAGAGATGAAAGCAGACAGGCAGGCCAGAAGTTCTTGTCCACAAGGCCTAGAAGAAGGAGCAGAGTCACAACCATGAAGCAGGATTTAGAAAAAGCTGCTCAGTGCTGAAAATGGTCAAATCCTGAGCAGGTTATCCACACAAGGACATATACATGGCAGGACCAAGAGTGGAAGTGGACAAAGCTGGGGCTTGATCATGAGAATATGACAGAAGCCCAGTCTTCAAAGCTAACACAGAATTAAGGAGCATTAGTACTTGTTGAACGTTACCACTGTGGAAGGTGATTTTCACAGGCTGGCTCTGGTGTTATCCTCACACATGCTGATTTAATCCCCATTTAATAGATGGGGTGGCTTTAAAAGGTGAACAGGAGTTGATTTTTATCTTACTAGGCCACAATATCACCATCTTTAAAATAACTGGAATAATTCCTACCCTGGCATGGTATGCTCCCTGGTACACAGCAATATTTAAAAGAAATTTCCTAGTCTCTAAAAGGAAATCCTACACTTATGTTTTACTATTTTGCAATACAATGTGTTCAAAAACCTACCACAGCTTTTTATATCTAGTTAACTTCCCTAACTAGCTTGTAAATCCTTCTCTTACCCAATCACACTTTCCACACTAAATGCATTTCTTACACTCCTCCGAGCCCTATACTCCATGCAAACTAACCCAGAGGCACACCAGCTTCCCTTCCCATCCTCACTGTCACTAGGTGGTTGAAACACGTCTCTACATTTACCCCTTCCTCCTTCCTTATATAAACAGTGAATTTGTAGTAAACACACAATCTATGCCAGGCACTATACTGAATATTTTACTGGCATTATGTCTTTCAAGAGTCACAATGACCTTATGAGGTAGCTACTATTATTTTAACATTTTTACCCACAAATGAAGTAAGGACTTAAAGAAGAGACACAGTACACATAAGATGACACATTTAGTAAATGGCAGAGACATGCTTTGGTCTCAGGTTTATCTGTGCCGTGCTCTCTGCTGTTGACCCAAACTGTCAGTCATACAAGGCTGAACTAACCCTCACTTCCTCCCTGAAGGGGAGGGCACCTCTATGCTACACTGGATCAAAGGCAACACCAAAAATTGTATTTAAGCACATCAAAGTCTGGAAACCAAATAGAGAATCCGTGAGAACATTTCATTATCCCTTGCAAAAGGTGCCCTCGAGGCAAACAGGGAAATAATGAAGTTCCCTGAATCCTTAATACTTGAGTTCTGTTCCTGAAAGACATTAGCTGGTCCTCATTTATTTATTTATTTTTATATTTTATGTGAATTATTTTATTTGTGCTTAAGTAGGTGTATGTATTTGAACACAAGACAGGCTATATTTCATACAGACTGTGTATATTATGGGTGAAGACATATTTTGTGCAAGTCAGAAATAGGCATCACTTTCACCACGGCTCATCTGAGGTAACTGTTTTGGTTGCAAACCTGCTTGGTGACCAACATCTGTTAGTTCCTTAGGAACCAGCCTAAATTAGAAAAGTGGCCGAAAGAGAGTGACTCTGTGTGTGTAGCACTGGAAAGTCAGATACCTTCAAATAGTAATCTTAAGGTAATTTGGGGTACTATCTTCTTTTACTATGATTTCAGATTATAAAAATAATACATGGTAATCACAGTATCATTGGAAAATACAAAAATATATAAAGAACAAAAATCTTTAATCCTGTGATCCCACTTCCAGAGATAACAACTAATACCCTTTATATGTCTTTCCAGTGAAGTGATCTTTAAAAGCCAAGGAAAGGAAGACAGGAAAAAATGAAAATAAATCCAGAAAAAATAATATTTACCCTTAGTCTGTATTTAAGTGTTCATCATTGAGAAAATCCATAGAAACTCTAGGAAAATTTTAGTGAAGATAGAAGTTGTACTTGCCAACATATCAACAATTTAAGTTTAGCAACAATATACTCAGTCTCAAGTTATCTTCCCCTCTGTAAGCCACATTTAGCTTTTCAAAAATCAAGATATTGAGATATGTTACACATATTGTGAAATTGATGTTTTTAGGTATACAGTTTTATAAATTCTGACAAATTTGTGCAGTTGTGTTTACAACGCCACAAACAAGAACCGGAACATTTATCACTCCAAATGTTCCTTTGTGTCCTTTGTGATCAGTTTTCTTCCTCCAAGGCTGGAGCCTGATAACTACCAATCTTCTGTGTGTCTTAATAGTTTTGCCTTTTCTGAAAGGACATCTCAATGGAATCTTATAGCATGTAGCCATTTGAGACTGGCATCTTTCTCTTAATACATTCGAGATTCATCAGTGTTGCTGCATGCTAAATAGTATTCCATTCTTGTCTCAGCCCAAAATCACCTTAAACTGATAAGCAACTTCAGGAAAATCTCAGGATACAAAATCAATGTGCAGAAATCACAAACATTCCTATACACCAATAACAGACTAAAAGAGAGCCAAATCAAGAGTGAACTGCCATTCCCAGTGGCTACAAAGAGAATAAATACCTAGGAATACAACTAACAAAGGATGTAAAGAAGCTCTTCAAGGAGAACTATAAACCACGGCTCAAGGAAATAAGAGAGGACACAAATAGATTAAAAAAAAAAAAACATTCCATTATCATGGTTAGGAAGAATCAATATTCTTGTGAAAAAGGCCATACTGCCCAAAGTAATTTACAGATTCAATGATATCCGCATCAAGCTACCTATGATCCTCTTCACAGAACTGGAAAAAAACACCTTAAACTTCATATGGAACCAAAGGAGAGCCCACATAGCCAAAACAATGCTAAGCAAAAAGAAAAAAGATGGAGGCATCATGCTACCTGACTTCTAACTGTACTACAAGGCTACAGTAATCAAAACAGAATGGTACTGGCACCAAAATAGAGACATAGACCAATGGAACATGCCACACTTCTACAACCATCTGATCTTTGACAAACCTCACAAAATCAAGCAATGGGGAAAGGATTCCCTGTTTAATAAATGGTGATAGGAAAACTGGCTAGCTGTGTGCAGAAAGCAGAAGCTGGATCCCTTCCTTATACTTTATACTCAAATTAACTCCAGATGGATTAAAGACTTAAACATAAGACCTAACACCATAAAAACCCTAAAAGAAAAGCTAGGCAAAACCATTCAGGACATAGGCATAGGCAAGGACTTCATGACTAAAACACCAAAAGCATTGGCAACAAAAGCCAGAATAGACAAATGGGATCTAA
>NW_016107961.1:448634-507667 GCF_001604975.1 Cebus imitator | reverse complement strand
AAAAAAAAAAAAACACAATCCCATTCAAAAGTGGGAGAAGGATATAAACAGACACTTTTCAAAAGAAGACATTTATGTGGCCAACAAACTATGAAGAAAATTTCATCATCACTGGTCATTAGAGAAATGCAAATCAGAACCACATTGAGATACTATCTCACACTAGTTAGAATGGCAATCATTAAAAAATCTGGAGACAACAGATGCTGGAGAGGATGTGGAGAAACAGGAACACTTTTTCACTGTTGGTGGGAGTGTAAATTAGTTGAATCATTGTGGAAGACAATGTGGCAATTCCTCAAGGATCTAGAAATAGAAATTCCATTTGACCCAGCAATCCCATTACTGGGTATATATCCAAAGGATTATAAATCATTCTATTATGAAGACACATGCACACATGTGTTCACTGCGGCACTGTTTACAATAGCAAAGACCTGGAGCCATCTCAAATGCCCATTGACAATAGACTGGACAAGGAAAACATGGCACATACATATACAACATGGAATACTATGCAGCCATAAAAAATGATGAGTTCATCTCCTTTGTAGGGACATGGATGAATCTGGAAACCATCATTCTCAGCAAACTGACACAAGAACAGAAAATCAAATACCGCATGTTCTCACTCATAGGTGGGTGTTGAACAATGAGAACACATGGACATAGGGAGGGGAGCATCACATACTGGGGTCTGTTGTGGGGGAATAGGGGAGGGACAGTAGGGGGTAGGAAGGTTGGGGAAGGAAAACATGGGAAGAAAGCCAGATATAGGTGACGAGGGGAATGGAGGCAGCAAACCACATTGCCAGGTATGTACCTATGTAACAATCCTGCATCATCTGCACATGTACCCCAGAACCTAAAGTACAATAAAATATTTTTAAATCATATTTCATTGAATAGGTTTGCTGCAATTTGGTTTACACATGCACCAGCTGGTAGCCATTTCTATTGTCTTCCAATTTTGGTAATTATGAATAATACCAATATAAACATTTGTGTGCAAGTCTTTGTGTACAAGACATGGGTTTTCCTTTCTTGTGAGTAAACTTCTAGTAGTGAAACTTTGAAGCCATATGGTAAATGTATGTATAACTTTAAAAGAAACTGCCAAACCATTTTCCAATCTGGCAGTAAAAATCTGCATTTACACCGGCAATGTGTGATAGTTTCATTTGCTCCACAGTACTATAAGCACTTAGAATTGCCAGATTTTTAAAATTCTAGCCATTTGAATAACTGGGCTGTGGTTATGATTTAGATTTCCCTAAGCACTTAGGATTATCAGATTTTTTTTTCTTTTTTTGAGACAGAGTGTCGCTTTTGTCACCCAGGCTGGAGTGCAATGGCACAATCTTGGCTTACTGCAACCTCTGCCTCCTGGGTTCAAGCAATTATCCTGCCTCAGCCTCCTGAGTAGCTTGAATTACAGGTGACCACAACCACGCCTGGCTATTTTTTTGTATTTTTAGTAGAGACAGAGTTTCACCATGTTGGCCAGGCTGGTCTTGAACTCCTGACCTCAAGTGATCTGCCCACCTCAGCCTCCCAAAGTGTTGGGATTACAGACATGAGCCATAGCACCCAGCCAGATTATTGGATTTTTTAAATATTAGCCAGCTGAATAGATGGGCTGTGGTTATTATTTAAATTTCCCTAGTGACTAACGACATAAACACAGTCTCTCTCTCCCCGCCCCCCACAGACTCTCCTCTCCCTTCCTCTCCTCTACATACCTGCCCTTCACTCCTGCAACCCCCTGGGAATTATGGTTCTCTGGAACTCAAAGCCAAAACAATGAGTCTTCACCCAAAGCCACAGTGAAAGGGTCACAGGGTCAGAGTCATTTGCTATGAAACTAGCGACACTTGAGCTTTAGGACCCCTTTTGTTCACTGGCTTCTGTGAGTCTTGGGGATTGTAGAGTGTTCTACATGGTAAAGGGAATCCAGGCTACCACAGGAACATTTCATGTAAGCATTTCTGATAAATGACCTAAAGAGATCACTGCAGAAATGGACAGAAATCCCCAAGGGGTCATGCTGTGATTTATTTTCTCATTCTAAATAAGTACTTACATTTATTCTGTAGGAGAATCAGAGAGCACTTCCAACTCCCCTTAAGCTGTTATGCAGGTTCTTTCAGCTGGATCTAGAAATCAAACTGACACCAGGTAGATTGACAAGAGCATACAAGTCTTATTCATTTTACATGTACATGGGGATCTTCACAAGAAAAAAAAAATTAAGAAGTGGCCAAAGCAAGATGCTCTTATGCTTTTTAGACAGAGAATGATAAATTTGAGAGGAAATGTCAAGACAAAATCTGGCTAGCAGTAGTAAATTTCTAGGGGAGTCAGTAGGAGATATATTGGGGGGTATCTAAAACTAGAGGAAGATAAGAGTTACTTCATTATGTTTATTCAGATCCACTACAGTTCTCAATTCCCAGTGTCTGGTGATCAGGTCTATTTTCTCACCCTGGTACAGAGAGAGAACCCCTCCCAGAGGAACCTTTACGGCTTGGTGCATGCAGGAAGAAACAGGTAAGCTAGCCCTTTCTAAACTATAATTTCTCCAATGTTTTCAACTCAAAATAATCAATACACCAATTCAGCATGTTGCAGGATGACATATCCTTCCCTCCTTTAATACCTAAGTTAATATTGATAATTTTGTATATGAAGGAGGTTCCCAAAAATTGAATGAGCTATGAGCACCAGAAAGCCAAGATCTGCTCCTGAGGAGGGGAGTACTGGTACCAAAGAAGCAAGGGAACTCAACGATTATGCTGAGATCAAAACATCAGGAGGAGAATCTGAAGTGTCAGCCCATTGGAAGAAGCAAAAGCATTTAGGGAAGTAGCTGCGTGGGGGCTGGGGCTCTGGAGTCCAGTTATAAGCAAACAAAGTGGGAAGAATTCAAAGAATTGCCTGAGTATTTGTGGCTAATGGATGAGGCAGGGTGTCAAGGACCCAACCAAGAGAGCTGGAGTTGGTTTTGTGGCTGCAGACCAAGCAGAGGAAACCAGAACATGAGCACCATTGCACAGACTGGGCAGATGGTAGGAGAGGGGAAGGGAAAGCCACTAACAGTCACCGTGAGGGATTCCTTGGAGAGGACACAGTGCTAAGCCTGCAGTAAACAGGACAGGCAGCAGAATCTTGCCCATAAAGATGGAATAAGAATGCATACCTATCTCATAACATTGTTGAGATGATTCAGTCAATGGTATAGATAACATGTGTAGCCTGGTACTTTATGCAATCATGGAGAACAACTCAAGCTCTCTGGAATATGATCCTACCTGGAACATAGTAAGAAGAAAGGAATTTAAAGTCTCCTGGTAGGAGGGATGGAAATTCATTCAAAGGAAATAACGCAGTAGGAAGGAGCAGCTAATTTGGCTTTTAGAAATAAATCATCAACACCATACAAAGATGCTGTTTATGTGCTTGGCTTATTGATTTAATACATTTCTTGGTAAACTTGTTTTCTGCTCAGTTAGCAATTGGTAGTAATAATTTTAATGTTCCTTGCAGTAATGACTATCATTGCTATATGTTATTTTCTAAGTTGATTTTGTACTATAATGTCACTCTGTTATATTTCCCTGTGTTAGAGGAAATTATTTTAAAGTATCTTTCCATTTCAATGCCATGTTTGTGGTCACTCCCCAATGCCCTTATTCCTCAGAAAGGAACTGCCTCCTGTGGGTTGACTTGGTGATATCTGTCCATAGACAATGTCTCCAGCCCCAGGCTCATCACTCAGAGACCAGCCCTCAGGAGGACACGTTCATCCCCAGCACCAGAAAGATGCCTGCCAAGGCTTTTGGAACTGATTTTATCCCCATGTGAAAAGCTAGATTCTAATTCTATCTGATCACAAAAGTTTCACAACTGAGCTTCATAGACCAAAACAAGAAATATGAGGATAATTTGCCAAAAAACTTTAGAAGATCAGAGGCTGTAATTCATTATAGATGTAGACCCTTTTGATTTCCTCTAAGAAAAATAATATTCAATTTTATTAAGGAAAAATTTCCACTAACTGTGGCCATGTTCAAAGCACTCAAAGAAAATATTATGTACACACAGAATTTTGCTCAAGGAAGAATATCATTTCAGGGGAGGAAAGGAGCTGGTCACTCATTTTCTCTCACCTAATACTAACATTTACAGTTAAAAAGGGATGGATTTGGCTTTGCCTAATCTCTATGGCAAAGCAATTCTTGCTGACCTTTCAAATTCTTCCCAGTCCGAAGGTTGTATGACCAGAAGGCGGGATCATAAATTCCCGAGAGATGACAAAGGTGAAAATGGAATCAACAATCACTGCCTAAATTTTCAGGCTCTGAGACACCTTCCTACACTGTATGAATAAGCCACAGAAAGTCTCTCCAGCCATTTTTTCTTTCATTGATAAGTTATATTTCTTTTTGAAAGAAAGAAAATATCTACCTCAACCCTTATTTATTAAAACTTACATATTGAAGACATTACAGGTGAAAACACAGCTACCATCACTCTATATCATTTTCTAAAATGATTTATAACACAATATTCAGCATAGATAACACGAAAAATTAAAAGAGGATCATGAAATACAAAAATAAATCTAATTTAATAAAGTCAAAACAAAATCATTGTTCTTTTGTAAATGTTGACCACGGAGCTTTAAAAATGTGCTGGAAGTGAAAACTTCAGAAATAAAACAGTTGTGCTGAATTCAGCTTAGTGTTTTGTATTTAGTATGTGCCAAATAAATTTTTATTAAATTATGATCTGTATCACCAACAATTGTGATGATCAATGCACATTCATATGATCTTGGGTGAAGTCTGTGCAGCTCAACATAATTCAGTTAATTCAATTATTATAAATGACACTGGTAATTTGCTCAAATTATACTATCAATCCCACCTTACTTATCTAGTTGATGTATCAGCCCCACATTCCACTTTATGCCTGGCCTCAGAATGACATACAAACATAAAAGGGAAATTTAGGATACCTCAGATGTTGTTCAAAATCTAAATCCATGACAGTGTGGGCAGCAAGACTAGTGGTACGCACACCATGAGGTCCCCAGGGATCAAGGCTCACAGGCTGTCCCTGTAGCCATGCCCTCACCTGTGATGAAGGAAACCACCATACAGTGACTTCCCTGGAAAAACCTTCCCTCTACCATCAGGGTATTGCCTGATTGGGCAAATTGATTTCTGCTCTAATAGGTATTGATTATCTGCCAGGCTGTGGCCTCCTTCTGGGGGTACTACAGAGAGAAACTCACAGACATTTTTCTCACACCCGTCTAGTAGCTTAATCTATTACCTTACATGGTAACTAGGGCAGCCTGTAATTAATATAGTTCAGTCAGTTTGAGAATCTGGTTGGAAAAGCAGAGAAAACTGTTATGGTGCTTTATAAATGATTCTGACTGAAATGCCAGAAAAAGGGTGCTTAGGAAAAAAATAGTATAGGAGACGCAAAATTTTATGTCTAGATTCATAGAACTTTTAAGCTGGGCCAGAGAATTAAATTAAACTCAGACAGATTAACAGAAGAAAAGTACACAAATGTTTTTGATATAAGTTTTACATGACATGAAAGCCCTCATCAAGAAATGAAGACCCAGACAGTGGGCGGAGGGGGACCAAGATGGCCAAAAGGGAGCTTCTCTGGGGTATAGCTCCCACGGAGTGAGACAGAACCAGAACGATATCCACATCTCCAAGCGAGGTACCGGGTTCGTTCCAAAGGCACTCGTTGAACAGAGGTATTAACCCAAAAAAAGGCAGTGAAAGCAGCCCAAAGGCAAGGCAGGGCACTGCCCCACCTGGGAAGCCCCAAGGCAAGGCAGGGCACTACCCTACCTGGGAAGTGTATGGGGCATGGAGGTTGGGCGGGGGGCCGTTACCTCCTTGGTACTCTAAATCAGATACAGCGCTTGACTCCGAGACTTCAGCAGCATGCAGCCCAGGAAAACTCCACCTGGCTGAGAACCACCCCAAGTTGCAGACCTGGGAGACAGCCCAGGCTGGCAGCCCCCCGCCAGACTGGTGCCTTGTCAGTGCAGACCAGAGCGGAGACTTGGACTAACACTGAGAAGGTCTGCGAGAAGGAACTGCCCCTCCCACAAAAGGGAGAGTTGAAAGCAGGGAGGCGGATATGGCCAGACAGGTCCCACCCCCACAAGATCCAGCGACCAGAATCCCTCTCATGGGAGAGTTTCACAGTTAACCATTCAGATGTAGCTCCATCCGGGAGGAGCAGAGGGAAAGAAGCCCCCAATTGGGAAGGCAGAGCTAATCCCACAGGCATAAGTGGAAATCAGGCCAAGAACAAACAGCAGCCTGGCTGAGATCAAGGCAGCCCAGCAGTGCCTCCACAGGCAGACAATGGACAGACTGTCTCAAGCGGAACACTGACAACTGTGTTTAAAAAAAAAAAAGCCTCATACAGGATAAATAACCCCAACTTTAACAGAAAGGACATCCACTCAGAGATCTCACCCTAAATCACCAACTTCAAAGATCAAGGATAGATAAATACATGAACATGGAAAGAAACCAGCACTAAAAGGATGAAACTGTCAAAGTCCGTAACGCCTCTCCTCCCCAAAGAAATCACAAGACTCACCAGGAAGTCAACAAAACAGGTCAGAGAATGATTTTGACGAGGTGACAGAAGCAGGCTTCAGAAGATGGGTAATAACAAAGAGAATGATTTTGACGAGGTGACAGAAGCAGGCTTCAGAAGATGGGTAATAACAAACTTCTCTGAGCTAAAAGAACATGTTCTAACCCAATGCAAAGAAACTAAGAACCTTGAAAAAAGATTAGACAAAATGCTAACTAGAATAACCAGCCTAGAGAAGAACATAAACAACTTGATGGAGCTGAAAAACACAGCACGAGGACTTTGTGAAGTATACACAAGTTTCAATAGCCGAATGGATCAAGCAGAAGAAAGGATATCAGAGATTGAAGATCAACTCAATGAAATAAAAAGAGAAGGCAAGAAAAGAGAAAAAAAAGAGGGAAAAGAAATGAACAAAGCCTCCAAGAAATATGGGATTATGTGAAAAGACCTAATCTACGCTTGATCAGTTTACCTGAAGAGGACAGAGAAAATGAATCCAAGCTGGAAAACACTCTTTGGGATATTATCCAGGAGAACTTCCCTGACCTAGCAAAGCAGGCCAACACTCAAATACAGGAAATACAAAGAACACCACAAAGATATTCCTCAAGAAGAGCAACACCATGGCACATAATCATCAGATTCACCACAGTTGAAATGAAGAAAAAAATGCTAAGGGCAGCCAGAGAGAAAGGTTGTGTTACCCACAAAGGAAAGCCCATCAGACTCACAGCGGATCTCTCAGCAGAAACCCTACAAGCCAGAAAAGAGTGAGGGCCAATATTCAACATCCTTAAAGAAAAGAACTTTCAATCCAGAATCTCATATCTATCCAAACTAAGCTTCATAAGTGAAGGAGAAATAAAATCCTTTACAGACAAGCAATTACTGAAAGATTTTGTTGCCACTAGACCTGCCTTACAAGAGCTCCTGCAGGAAGCACTAAACACGGAAAAAAACATCCAGTACCAGTGACTGCAAAAACGAAACAAAAGGCAAAGACCAACCACACAATGAGGAAACTGTGTTGGTGTTGACCAATGAGCAAAACAAACAGCCATTAACAAAATGTCAGAATCAAATTCACACATAACAATATTAATGTTAAATGAAAATGGCCTAAATGCCCCAATCAAAAGACACAGACTTGCAAAATGAATAAAAAGTCAAAATTCATCAGTGTGCTATATTCAGGAGACCCATCTCACATGCAAAGACACACATAGACTCAAAATAAAGGGATGGAGGAAGATTTACCAAACAAATGGAGAGAAAAAAAAAGCAGAGGTTGCAATCCTAATCTCTGATAAAATGGACTTTAAACCAACAAAGATCAAAAGAGACAAAGAAGGGCATTACAGGATGGTGAAAGGATCAATAAAACAAGAAGAACTAACTATCCTAAATATATATGCACCCAATACAGGAGCACCCAGATACATAAAGCAAGTTCTTAATGACCTACAAAGAGACTCACACTCCCACACAATAATAGTGGGAGACTTTAACACTCTACTATCAATATTAGACAGATCAACGAGATAGAAAATCAACAAGGATATCCAGGATGTGAACGCAGATTGGACCAAGCGGACCTAAAAGACATCTATAGAATTCCCCACCCCAAATCCACAGAACATATATTCTTCTCAGCACCACATCACACTTACTCTAGAATTGACCACATAATTGGAAGTAAATCACTCCTCAGCAAATGCAGAAGAACAGAAATCATAACAAACAGTCTCTCAAACAACAGTGCAATCAAATTAGATCTCAGGATTAAGAAACTAATTCAAAACTGCACAACTTCATGGAAACTGAACAACTAGATCCTGAATGTTGACTGGATAAACAATGAAATGAAGGCAGAAATAAAGATGTTCTTTGAAGCCAATGAGAATGAGGACACAACATACCAGAATCTCTGGGACACATTTAAAGCAGTGTCTAGAAGGAAATCCATAGCACTAAATGCCCACATGAGAGCAAGGAAAGATCTACAATTGACACCCTATCTTCAAAGTTGGAAGAGCTACAAGAGCAAGACCAAAAAAACTCAAAAGCTAGCAGAAGACAAGAAGTAACTAAGATCAGAGCAGAACTGAAGGAGATAAAGACACAAAAAACCCTTCAAAAAATCAATAAATCCAGAAGCTGGTTTTTTGAAAAGATCAACAAAATAGACAGACTGCTAGCCACATTAATAAAAAGAAAAGAGAGAAGAATCAAATAGATGCAATAAAAAATGATAAAGGGGATATCACCACCAATCCCACAGAAATGTAAACTACCATCAGAGATTACTAAAAACAACTCTATGCACATAAGCCAGGAAACCTGGAAGAAATGGATAAATTCCTGGACACTTACACCTCCCCAAGACTAAACCAGGAAGAAATTGAAACCCTGAATAGACCAATAACAAGGGCTGAAGTTGAGGAAGCAATTAATAGCCTACCAACTAAAAAAAGTCCAGGTCCAGACAGGTTCACAGCCAATTTCTACCAGATGTACAAAGAGGAGTTGGTACCATTCCTTCTGAAACGATGCCAAACAGTACAAAAAGAGGGACTCGCCCCAACTCATTTTATGAGACCAACATCATCCTGATACCAAAACCTGGCAGAGACTTAACAAAAAAAGAAAACTTCAGGCCAATCTCCAGGATGAACATAGATGCAAAAATCTTCAATTAAATACTGGCAAACCAATTGCAACAGCATATCAAAAAGCTTATCCATCACAATCAAGCAGGCTTCATCCTGGGGATGCAAGGCTGGTTCAACATACACAAGTCTATAAATGAAATCCATCACATAAAGAGAATTAAAGACAAAAACCACATGATTGTCTCAATAGATGCAGAGAAGGCCTTTGACAAATTCAACAGTCCTTTATGCTAAAAACTCTCAATAAACTAGGTATTGATGGAATGCATCACATAATAATAAAACCTATTTATGACAAACCCACTGCCAATGTCATACTGAATGGGCAAAACTGGAAGCACTCCCTTTGAAATTTGGCACTAGACAAGGATGCCCTGTCTCACCACTCTTATTCCATATAGTATTGGAAGTTTTAGCCAGAGCAATGAGGCAAGAAAAAGAAATAAAGGGTATTCAATTAGGAAAGGAGGAAGTCAGCTTGTCTCTATTTGCATATGACATGATTGTATATTTAGAAGACCCCATTGTCTCAGCCCAAATTCTCCTTAAGCTGATAAGCAACTTCAGCAAAGTTTCAGGATATAAAATCAATGTGCAAAAATCACAAGCATTCCTGTATACCAATAACAGACAAACAGAGAGCCAAATCAAGAGCAAACTCCCATTCACAATTGCTACAAGGAGAATAAAATACCTAGGAATACAACTAACAAAGGACATAAAGATCCTCTTCAAGGAGAACTACAAACCACTGCCCAAGGACATAAGAGAAGATACAAACAGATGGGAAAATATTCCATGCTCATGGTTAGGAAGAATCAATATCATGAAAAAGGCCTTACTGCCCAAAGTAATTTATAGATTTAATACTATCCCCCATCAAACTACCAATGACCTTCCTCACATAACAGGAAAAAACCACTTTAAACTTCATATGGAACCAAAAAAGAGCCCATATAGCCAAGAAAATCCTAAGCAAAAAGAACAAAGCTGGCAGCATCACGCTGCCAGACTTCAAGTTATGCTACAAGGCAACAGCATGGTACTGGTACCAAACAGAGACATAGACCAATGGAACAGAACAGAGGCCTCCAGAGCAACACCACACATCTACAACTATCTAACCTTTTACAAACCTGACAAAAACAAACAATGGGGAAAGAATCCTTTGTTTAATAAATGGTGTTGGGAAAATTGGCTAGCCATGTGCAGAGAGCAGAAACTGGACCCCTTCCTGACACCTTACACTCAAATTAACTCCAGATGGATTGAAGACTTAAACATAAGACCTAACACCATAAAAACCCTAGAAGAAAAGCTAGGCAAAACCATCCAGGACCTAGGCATAAGCAAGAACTTCATGACTAAAACACCAAAAGCAATGGCAACAAAGCCAAAATAGACAAATGGGATCTAATTAAACTTCAGAGCTTCTGCACAGCAAAATAAACAATCATTAGAGCAAACCAGCAACCAACAGAATGGGAAAAAATTTTTGCAATCTACCCATCTGACAAAGGGCTAATATCCAGAATCTATAAAGAACTAAAACAGATTTATAAGAAAAAATTACACGCAACCCCATTCAAAAGTGGGCAACGGATATGAACAGACACTTTTCAAAAGAAGACATATATGAAGCCAACAAACATATGAAAAAATGCTCATCATCACTGGTCATCAGAGAAATGCAAATCAAAACTACATTGAGATACTGTCTCACGCCAGTTAGAATGGTGATCATTAAAAAACCTGGAGACAACAAATGCTGGAGAGGATATGGAGAAATAGGAATACTTTTATACTGTTGGTGGGAGTGTAAATTAGTTCAACCATTGTGGAAGGCAGTGTGGTGATTCCTCAAGGACCTAGAAATAGAAATTCCATGTGACCCAGCAATCCCATTACTGGGTATATACCTAAAGGACTATAAATAATTCTATTATAAAGACACATGCACACGCATGTTCATCACGGCACAATAGCAAAGACCTGGAACCAACTCAGATGCCCATCAATGACAGACTGGACAAAGAAAATATGGCACATATACACCATGGAATACTATGCAGCCATAAAAAACAGAGTTCCTGTCCTTTGTAGGGACACGGATGAACCTGGAAACTATCATTCTCAGCAAACTGACACAAGAACAGAAAATCAAACAGAGCATGTTCTCACGCATAGGCAGGTGTTGAACAATGAGAACATATGGACACAGAGACAGGGAACATCACACACTGGGATCCATTGGGTGGGGCTAGAGGAGGAATCGTGGGAGCAAGGATGGGGAGGGATAACATGGGGAGAAATGTCAGATATAGGTAATGGGGGATGGAGGCAGCAAACCACCTTGCCATGAATCTACCTATGCAACAATCTTGCATGATCTGTACATGTACCCCAGAATCTAAAGTACAATTAAAAAAAAAAGAAATGAAGACCCAAAAAAGTGGCACAACTGAAGTGATTTTATATGTGCTAGGCTGAACAAAAAGAGACAATTGTTGAAAACTAAACTATTGAGGCAGGCTAAAGGAAGATAAAAATAATTTTAATAAAGCCTGTTTGTACAGAATTTTCTCAGTCTGATCGTCCCATTCTAATGATAAGAATGTTACTTTTTTTCTGAAATAAAGAGGATGTCTTTCATCTGGGAGTTTTATCTCCTGCTTTCAGGAAGAAAACGGGAAGCATCGGAACACCCTTCTTGTATCTGCTTTTTTTTTTTTTTAATGCCTTTAATTCAAAATAATTCTTATGCTAAAGTGGTATATTTGTCAGAGGGTGGGGAATATTCTGCTACCTTTCAGTAGGTGCAGATGAATTGTCAATACAGGTGAATATTTCTAAGTGCTCATACAACAGGCAGATCTGCCTCCCTGCCCCCTTTGGAGCTTTCAGTGGCTGGCTTTGAATTTGGCATAATTTTTATCTTGAGTTTCTTAGACATTCATTGTAAGACTGAATACTTTTACCAGGAGAACTGGTCTTGCTAGCTTTTAATGGTTTCAGTTGTAACTTTCAGTGACAAGGAACACATTCCACAGTGCAGTGTTGGAGGAAGCATTCCTGCCTGTGAGTCACAAGACCCAGGTCTGGTTCCACGTCCACCAGCAATAATCACATAAAGTCACCATCAAGGTCCATTCTCCATCTCCAAAATGGAATTGATAGGCTACCCTCTGCCATATCCAAAAAAACTATTGAGAGCAAATATTATAAGATACTTCAAATAACTTTGGAAGAGAAGCAAATATACCCTGATACGATAGTCAGGGGGCATAGGTTGTTTGCACACAGAGACAGAGAATGAAGGCCAATAGTGAAACAGTTGCTGTAGAAACCACTCCTACCTCCCACAAAGAAGAAAAAACAATGCACAGGGACTTACCAACATTTATTTTACTCAGCAGAGTATTTCAGATAAAAGAAAAATTTTGGCTGTCTGAATTACCCAGATAGTTTCCTTAAAACCTTTATTTCACATGTGTAGTGATAACCTCAATAAGGACCCTATTCTCTCTCCAGGAAATGGGACAGTAGACCTAAAATTACAACTTTTCCTTGGAACTTAATTTCTAAAGAAGACAAATTATTATGTTACGTTCACCCAGATGGAACTTGAGAAGGCCACAAGACCTATCCAGAGTTAGCTAAGGGGTTAAGATTCAGAGTCTTCCAGACAGTGTCTTTTCAAGGCATCTCTTTAGAGTGCCAGACTGAATCCCTGGGATTTCTGGGCAACTCTTGCAAACATTAGCATTACAACTTAGCCCTGTGGTTGTGCTGACAGGACACGTACATCAGGATCTCAATAAATTGCAGTGCTTCAGGCTTAGGCAAGCTTTGGGAGATTTTATTGTGATCATTATCTTAATTTCTAAAATGAGATTGTAAAAGTTTTTCTCAAACCAGTAGATAAGGATAAGAGGATGATACACCAGTTTTGCATACTCAACTTAAATATTATTTAAAGGAAGAGTAAAAGAAATTATTCACTCGCTGTGTCTTCTTGCTCCAGAAATTAATCTACATTCCTAATTTTTCCAAGACATTTGACGGAAGTCTGTGCTTCTCAATTTATAAGACTAATTCACCCTCTAATGTTTTTATAACCCAGGTATATTGTTTAGCATGACAATTTCTCTATATTTATACAGTGGGTCATTTTAACAATGCATAATAATAATTGAGAATTTTAATTTGAAACTCTTTATTTATGCAACATTTTTATAATAAACTTGGGTGGAAGACAGACAGAGCTCTATATTCATGACTACAAAATGTTTTATCTGCAACTTCCTGAGTATAACCTAATTGCCTATAGGGGGGAAAAATGCCGTTCTAGAAGCACCTTCTGTTAAAGTATCATCTGTTCAGGAAAAATTGAACAAATGTGACAATGCAAACTTCATACCTACTTATGGTAGTACCCCAGGAGCCTGCCACACCTCCTGGAAGTAGTCAAACTCACCTCTGGGTCTCAGAAATGGGAATATAAACATTTTTCTAAGTTACTGCATAAGTCTTACCCAAACCTAGCAGAGGTTAAAGACTCCTCCTTTACCCTTAATACTAAGACTCTTTTATCCAAGCAGTGGCTTTACTCTGTCTTGACTAAGAAGATAGGCTCTCCTTTCAGCTGCTCATCTCAGACCAGGCCAGATAATCAACCCTACATCCAACACTCCCACCTTCAGGAAAGCCACCTTCTGCTGGGTCCATACTGGACCCTAATTCAGAGCAGGAACAACCTGATACTACACAGGAAACTAGCAGCAGCAAGGAAAAAAACTAGTCTCTGTCCTCATCTTTCTAAACAAGGTTTTCATACAGACGCAATTTGAACCATACTAAGAGTCCAGCATTAAATTTGTGTTCAGAATTCCAGACCGTCAAACACTTAGCTGTTTCAGAGATTCAAAGAAAAACATGATGTGCAGAGATGTCAAAGTTAAGGATCTTGTTAAAAAATATGTTCTGTAGCAGGTGTAGTGGCTCCTGCCTGTAATCTCAGCACTTTGGGAGGACAAGGCAGGAGGATCACTTGAGGCCAGGAATTCAACACCAGCTAAGCAACAGGGTGAGACCCTACCTCTACAAAAATGAAGAAAACAATCAGGCATGGTAGTGCGTGCCTGTAGTCACAGCTACTCAGATTGAGGCAGGAGGATCATTTCAGCCTAGGAGTTCCAAGCTTCAATGATGACACCACAGTACTCCAACCTGGGTGACAGAGCAAAACCCCACCTCCACCTCAAAAAAATTGTGGAGTGGGCAAACATAAAAAA
Source organism: Cebus imitator (assembly GCF_001604975.1). Lineage (NCBI taxonomy): Eukaryota > Metazoa > Chordata > Mammalia > Primates > Cebidae > Cebus > Cebus imitator. Next base: position 493,050 of record NW_016107961.1, on the reverse strand, counting down.
AAAAAAAAAAAAAGCTCTAACTGCAGAAAGTCAAAGTAATATAACTGTTTATCAAGTTCCAAAAAAAGCCTTTTTTTTTTTTTGAGACAGGATCTCACTTTGTCACCCAGGCTGTAGTGCTGTGATGTGATGCACAGTTCACTGCAGCCTTGACTTCCTGGGCTCAAGCAAGCCTCCCTCCCGCATGTGTGTGTGTGGTGACGCATGTGCCTGTCATCCCAGCTACAATAATGAACCACCATGCATTATTTTGTATTTAATGTAGAGATGGAGTTATAGTATGCTGCCCAGGCTGGATGTTAAACTCCTAGGTTCAAGCATTCCTTCCACCTTGACCTCCCAAAGTGCCAGGGTGCACAGCCATTAGCCACCATACCTGGCCCCCAAAATACTTTTATTGGAAAATATCTTCTTAGACCTAGATAAGCCTCTAAATTAAATATATGTATGTAAACACATATATGTCAGTATTTGTGTATCTTGACCCTATATCATTGAATGTCAGGTTTTAAGAGGGCTCTAGGATACTGATGCTCAAATGATGATCTACAAGCCCATTAAACCACTATTGATGTTTAAAAGATCTAATTAAAATGAGAGTAAAAGATACGGGGGTTGTGTGTGTGTGTGTGTGTGTGTGTAGCACTGTATGTTTGTCACTATTCTTAACCCCAAAATACCTATTCTTTATTGTGTCCTGTTTTTTTTATTTTTGGAAAATTATTTTTTATGAAATGATAGTTGTAGTAGAAAGTCATTTTGGTTTTATTGTTGTTGTTTGGCTTGTTGTTTTTTTTTTTTAATTGACAAAATAAAACATTGAAAACCTGATAAGTCTCCAAGTTTGGGGATCGCATGGGCATTTTACTGATCCTTGAAATTCATACATCTGGGATGTAAGACCTAGACAACATGTACCAAATCTATCTGATGTCTGAATGCTTCTTAATAACTTTCACCTATTCGTCCTAGTTCTAGCTCCTGCAGTCACGCAGACTCAGTTGTCCCTGTTCCAAATGAAAGTCGTTTCTACAGTTGAAGACAATACTTCTGTTCCTCTAAGATCTTTTTTTCTCCAGAATTAAAAATCTTCTATTGCCTTCAACTCTACTTTTGAGCCAGACCTCAAAGTAGAGACTGTGAGATAGAAGAAAAACCTTGAAAGAAATAAATATGTATATACTTATTTAAAGAAGGAAATGTCATTTCTTCTATGTTTGATAAATGAGGAAACTGAATCCAAGTGGTTAAGAGACTTAACTAAGATCTGTTTGTTAATGACATTCAATACTCAGCAAATCAAAACATCTTACCCTTGAGAAATGTTTGCATTAAAGCAAAGAACAAAAAGACAGTAGCAGGTGTATGTAAATTGATTCAACAAATATTTTCAGTGTCTAAACTATGCCATGCATTGGGGTAGCTAAAAGGAAACAGGGTCCCTGCTTTTAAGAAGCTTAGAAGCATGAAATAGTAAGTAAATAAAACAGCAAAAATATAAAAAAGTAGGATGACAATAGAAACAACTACTTCACTTGGGGAAGCTGGAAAGGCACAAGAGAGGAAGTGAAATTTAAGTTGGGCAATGAAGGATGAATAGGAATTTTCCAAGGAGGGTTAAGCATGTTTGGAGGAAGATATTATAATGGGTCCAATTCCAGAGGGCTGAACTTCAGGTAATTTTGTGGTACCCAGAGGAGTAATAGCCAAAGGGCAATTACAGCATGAAAAAAGAAAATTGAAAAAAACGGATATATGTGATACATGCCCACAGAAAGTAGTGCTGAAAGAAAACGTTTTCATTTTTCTACCAGATTGGAAAATGCTTTGTATAAAGGTTTAAAATGAATTCACTTTTAACAATATGGACAAGGAAGTTTTCTTCTCTGAATCATGATGGAGAACTCCATTTTCATTGATAGCAATGAAATAAAGAAGAGAATAGGAAATATAGCTACCAAGGAAGTGAATTTTACCATAGTGAGAATAAAGTTACTCAGTGTTAAACTTCCTATCTTCAACTTGTAGATACATATGTTTAACCCACAACGAATAGATATATTCTCAAGGTTTAAAGAGGATATACCCTAGTTTAACATTACTGGAAAATCAGATGTAAAGAGGTAGCATTAGCTTTAAACTTTCTTGAGATTGCCTGCTTAATAAGATTATTCTCATATAAATATGGAAGTGGCTTCTTGATACTTGGTAAGCACTTTGAAATTCTTTTATCCCAGTAGAGACAGGTAGTTTCGTTTGGAGTCGACGCAGATCAGGATTACTCTGTAGTGAGAGAAAGTGCACACAATACAACAGGCTGCACTTGCATGAGACAGTTCCGCTATGATCTCTTGGACAATGTGCCCAGTGAGCCTGCCTCCTCCATGCTCCCTCTACTACCCACAGACTTCCACTCCTGGTGTCTCATGGAACACAAACATAGACATCATCACCTCAGCTTCCAGATACACTTAAACATAATACCATGCACATGATAGCAGCTTAGTAACTATTTTTTGTTTGATAAATAAAGCTAAAACAATAATTATAATTTTTAAAAAATAAATTTGAATCAATAATACCTAGAAACACTGCCTGCTCACATGCTTAGGATATATATTTGGAAGTCTCTTAGCAGGCATAGATCTTGGAGAAAACTTCTTGCAGGTACTCCTTTCTTTTTAACCATTTCTTTGAAAGTTTCAACTTGAAATTTTGAGTAATATCCTGGATACTTTATTTGGTTGATGTTAACCTCTAATACTACATTTAAACTTACTGAACAAAATGATCACTCTCTGTCCTGGGGCTTCTATTTTGAGTTTTCTCTTGGCACCATTTTAGCATGCACTTAAAAATGGGATTTTTTTGTTGTTGTTTTTTTGAGCTTGGATGAGATGCAGAATAATTTTCTGTTATGCATGACTGTGAGGCAGGAAAGATATTTCGGAAAAACAAAGCTGTCTCTCAGTGGTTATAAGAATAATTTGAGATAGGACCGCTAGAGAATTTAATTTTAGCAGTATTAATATGTGGAACAAAACACTAAAATGTTGCTTTTATACTTTGTGGTATATTGTTAATCATACATAACAGCTATGATTAGTTCAAACTTTGGTTGCATCTAAAGAATTCTCTATTTTCCTGCATTATTCTGTAAATATAAGCTGAATAAAAGCATTTCAGTCTGATGTTATTAATTATCTCATCCTTTAGTCATAGATATATCCCACGGAAATGTCTTTTGTAAATGTACTCTAATAAGGGCCCCAGAACGTTTAATTTATGCACAGAAGTCGCTGCAATTATTTCTCCTGGTAGCTTGTTTTAACACATCGATAGCAAGAAAATCAAGAGCCTCCATTAAAAATCAGAGCCTGAAAATAAAAAAACCAAGACTTATATACAAACTATTCAAGGATATTGTTCTCTTGGGCTGTTGGTCAGCCTCTCTCCAGTTTAAACTGTCTCTCAGCAAAAATGCCAAGGTAGTTTCAGAGAATATTACACTCGAAAATATTGCCTCTCTATATATTGGCAGGGAGCATTGTCTGGGAAGGAATATAATATTGTCTCAGAAGCCTACAGAAATTGTTCAGTGAAAAATAATGAAGTAAATTCAATGTGGCAATTCAAAACAATGAAAGCAAAGGCCTATTTTACAAAGGTCTTCAAAGCTAATTTGAAGTTTCCTTTTGAAATTTTTCAACTCCAGCATAGAACCTACTCCTTAAGCTTTGGTAAAAAAAAAAAAGAAAAAAAAATGTTTTCTCCTTTGTACTGAATGCTTCAAAGAAACGTTCTTCAAGTTAATGCTCATTCTTGAGCATTAACTTGCAGTACTGTGAGATAATTCATTTTAAAGCTAATTGTGAAAGCAAGGTCATCATTTAAAGAAAATCAATGGACAGTTTTCCAGATAATCATGGAACTGATGTATTCCCTGTTCTCTTTCTCCTTGACTTCTTTGTACCACTAAATACAATTGAAAACATTTGTCCCTTATCCTGTGGTCATAGCACTTACCTTGTTCTTTACCTTCCTCTCCAACCACGTTCTAGTTTCCTCATCACTATGTTACCTTCTATCCCCCTCTGATCATTAATTCACCATCAAAATCTTAGCCATGTAAAGCTATGGGATTCTCTGTCTCTTTAACTTTATGATTTCCCACATCAAATCTAATTCTGACTGTTTTAGTTCTGGCAAAGGCACACTTACTCTTCCAATCACTTAGAATTATAACCTCAGTCAACTGATTATCTCATATTCATGCCCCATATCTAGTTAGACACCAGCCCCTCTGGATGTTTTCATTGTAGTGTCACCCAACAATATTCATTTCTGTGTGATGGGACTTTGTAATAAGTATATATTAATTATTTAAACAAATGCACAAAGTATATCTTTACTATATTCATAGACAATACAATTTCCTATAGATCTATATCTTGCATCTATCTCTTTCTTATCACATTGTTAAGCTTTCTATTCATCTTTACTTGATTTCCCAGCTCATTTCACATGTCCTCAATCTCCCACTTCTATCCTGTCCACGTAAAGTAGACAACTTCATGTAATACTTGACTAAGAAATATTGAAGGCTTCCAATGTGAGTTTTCCCCACTTACATTCTTTAAAACTCTCAATATTTTACAAAATCCTTATTTATTCTTCACTTTCTTCATTTTCCAAGTAGCCTTGGTTCTTTGCCTTTCTATCTGTTCTTGGATCTTCGCCCATCAATCAATCATCTTCTATCCCTCTCTGGCATCTTCTACCTCTTCCTGAAAAAGCAACTTCTTCCCTTCTACCTGCAACATTCTCAAGAACTTCATCTAAGAAAAAAGGGCCTTCTTTTAACTCTGCTAATCTCTCGAACTGCCAGGCCAAGTCTCCCTTTCCTTCACACCACTCTTCTTGAGTGAGCTCTGCCTTCCCTTCCTAACTTCCCACTGACTTCTCAACCCCTGTATTATTTTCAGTCTTGGGCACTCTGTTGAAATAGCAGTCTTGAAGGCCATTGCTTAATTACTAACGGCCAAATCCAATAGCTCACAGCAGTTCTTAATCTTCTCAGCTTCTCGGACACATTTGCCACTATCAACTGCCTGCTCATTCTCAAAATTCACTCTTCTGTTGGCCCCTATGATTCTCCAATCTCCTGAGTCCCTTTCTATTTTCTTGAACCTTATTGGGTTTCGTTTTTGGCATGTCTTCCTCTTTCTGTCCTTTAATTATAGATTTTTCCCAAGACTTTCTTGTTAACCCTTCCCTTCTCTCTATATATATTCTTTTTTAAGTCAATTTCACTGGATTCCACGTGGCTAGCAAATCTGCATATCTTCCTTTTCTCTTGAAATGCCGACCAGATTTCTAACCACTACCCAAACAGCTCTATTTGGTGTTTTGCAGGCACCTTCAACTCAACATATATAAAATGTAGCTTACAACTTTCCCTATAAACTCCCCTTCCTTGCCTGAATTTTGTTTTATCGATTTCCTTTCATGTTAAAAAAAAATCCAGTAGAATTATTCTCTTTACTGTCTCCAAACACAGCTCAACCATTACCTCCTAGATATTTTAAGTTATCCTCATTACTGGAATTGCTTTCTTCTCTCTATCTAGCCATCAAAATACTATGTAACTTTTCAGATTTAGGTGTTGAGTCTCTCTTGTTCCACAGCCTGACCACTTCTCTCCTCTGACTCCTACATCACTGATAGTCCCTTTCTTTGATTCACATTTAACAGATTGTTACTTATGACTCATTTATTTTTTTCATATTTTTATTTAACTTTTTAACGTGTCTATAACTTATTTACTAAATTTGATTGTAATTCTTTTTCAAAAGCATCACTCATAGATTACCTCTCCTCAATCTACCTCTCTTATGTATTCAGAACACGTTTGTGAGGTATGTATTTGTCTTGGTCTGTTCAGGCTGCTATGACAAAATGCTATAAATTAGGTGACTTATCATAACAGAAATTTCTTTCTCATAGTTCTGGAGGCTGAAATTGAATTTTACAATTGAAATCATTTCAATTATAAAGGCAGGAAATCCAAGGCAACTTCCCAAGTCTAGGAAGTCCAAGATCAAAGCACTGGCAGATTTGGTGTCTGACTAGGGTCCACTTCCTGGTTCATAGACAGCCGTCTTTTCACTGTAACCTCACATGGCAGAAGGGGCAACAAAGCTTTTTTTTTTTTTTTTTTTTTTTAAATAAGGATACCAATTCTATTTATGAGGTCTCTATCCTTATCACCTAATCACCTCTGAAAGGCCCCAACTTCTAATGCTATCACATTGGGTGTTAAAATATCAACATATGACTATTGAAGGCACACAAATATTCAGTCCATAGCAATACTATATGACAAACACAATGTAAGACTCTGGGAAAAGATACATATGACATGTTCCTGTCCATGGAGGAATTTGCTATCTAGCAAAAGTGTTAGAAATAAAAACAAATAGGTACAGCAATGTTAGAAGTGTTTAGAGATGTATATGGTAGGCTTTGGGCACACGAGAAAGCAATGTTTTAAGGGAATTAAAATTTTTCCCAAAACATACCACTTGGGTTTATTTTTAAAGGAAGAACGATATTTAAGAAGGTAGACAATGATGAAAAGATGTTCCAGGCAGAGTAAAGATAAGTCATCTAACAATTATATAATTAATTTTCAGAACACAAGTAATTACACATGAGAATATTGGGATAGTGACAGGAATTTGGAAAGACAAGAATCACGAAAGGGTTTAAATATGAAGCTAAGGGTTTTGGTTCTATCCTGGGGACAATGGGAAGCCATGGGGGGTGGTATATTTTAAAATATAACCTTTTCATTTAAGTCATACATACAGAAAGGTGTACAAATCATAAGTTTATAGTTAGATGAATTTTCACAAAGCAAACACACCTGTATAAACACCACATAAATTAGGAAAGAAAATACTATCAGAACAAATGAAAAGATTTTAAGCAATGGAAATATATTATCAGACTTACATTTTGAAAGATCTTTCTGGTGCACTGGGGAAGAAAACTGTTGGCAGGGAAATCATTTCAATTGTAAAGGCAAGAAATCATAAAGGCCTTAAAGTAGTGAAATTGTGAATAGAGAGGAAGTATTATGTTTAAGAAATATTTAGGGCTGGGTACAGTGTATCACGTCTGTAATTCCAATACTTTGGGAGGCCTAGGCAGGCAGATCACTTGAGGTCAGAAGTGAACACTAGCTTGGCCAACATGGCGAAACCCTGTGTCTATTAAAAATACAAAGATTAGCCAGTTGTGGTGGTGTATGCCTGTGATCTCAGCTACTTGGGAGGCTGAGGCATGAGAACTGCTTGAACCAAGGAGGCGGAGGTTGCAGTGAGCTGAAATTGCACCAGCCTGCACTCCAGCCTGGGTGACAGAGTAAGACTCTCTGTCTCAAAAAAGAAAAAAGAAAAAATATTTAGGAAGCAAAATTAAGAGACTCTTTAATAAATCAATGTATGAATTGATGGAGAAGTGGAATCTAAGACATGCAACTGGGTTAGTGATGGTGGTGAGTAGTTTGCAAAGACAACCACAACAACCCCTCCCATTCATGGGTGGATATTACTTTGAAATTGACTTTGCCACTTCTCAAGTCAAGAGGTAGAGTCCATTTCCCTACCACTGAAATCTGGGCTGGATTTGGGACTTGCTTTGACCAATAGAATTTGACAGAAGTAACATTGTATGACTTCTGATGATGGGCTTCAAGGGGCCTAGCAGCTCCTGCTTTTGTCCTCATGGACACTGCCCAGAATCTGCCATAAATAGACACTAGTCTAACCTTCTAGAAAATAAGAGAAAACATAGTGTGAGGACCATAATGTGGGCCAGGGTATGGGTAGGAGAAGGCCCTATTCAATTGACCCTAGTCAATAGCCAGAACCAACTGTAAAATAAATGTATGATGCCATCTTGGACCTTCCATCCCAAATGACTTTCTAGCTTAATGCATGAGTAATCCCAGGAGAAAAATACCAGCACTGCCAGCCAACGAATGGAATCATGAGAAAGAATAATTTGTTGTTTTCTGAGGTGATGTGTTATGTAGCAATAGATAGCTAAAATAGAAATTTGTACTTGGAAGTAGAACAGAGTGATACCATAACAAAAACCTAAAAGATGTATATAGCATTTGTTTGGTGACTGGCAGCTGATGGAGGCTGGAAAGCAGCGAGGAGAATGTCAGTGAAAGCCATTAGGCATTGTTATTAGAAGCAGGAATAGGGTGACTTGTGTTACAAAGTGGTGGAACAACTAGCAAACATACCACTTGTAGTAACTTATTATAGAAGATCTATAATTTGCCTACCAAGATTTTGGATTTCCAGGCAGAACATGGAACTTGCCAACTGACCTTTTTAGCTGGGTATGATAAAGAATTGTAAAATAAGATGAGCTAAAAAGGAAATTGTTCCATTTATCAGCATAATTTATAGGAAATATAGATGGGTCAGGATTTGTCAAGTTGGACAATAAAACTGTTTCTCATCCCACTCTCTTCACAAAGCAACAGATTTTCAAAGTTAGAAATGGTCACAAGGTAAAGATCAAACCAAAAATATGGTTTATTGTCAGATCCCTTGTTAAGACCACTGAAAGATTTTAGGTAGTGACTAGTACAAACATTCAGCAAAGAAAAGAAAAATCTTCCAAGAAGCTAAAGTTACTACTCTATGGCAGCCTTATGAATAGCTCAAGGTAGAGAGAAAGGTCTATCTCAAAAAGAATTATGGATGTGACTGACTTGTGGGACATGGAATGAATCCAATCAAATTTATAGGAAACTCACAATATTTTAAGAAAATTATATGACCTTGGACTAAAGGTACAAATATCATTCAAAATGAAAAGTGAGCTCTGGGCCCTAATTTCCTATTGGCAAGAAGCAGACTGAGAAAGCTACTTAGCTGCAAACATGGTTCACTTCTTAAAGAGAAACAAGAAACCAGAATATGAAGCCAGAGCCCTGAGTATAGAGCCAAGAGATGGGAGAACAATGGGTTAGGGAACCACTGAAAAAGAAGAATATATTCTGATTAAAGAATATTTCTGCCGAGAAACAGGAGAAACTGGTGACATGAACCTGGCTACAGAATTGCTACAGTCTAGTTGTTGGTCTTCCTCCTTTTGAATGAGAGCATCTACTGTAATGATCTGTTTGGGTGTGTGAAGTGTGGAGAGCTGGGTCTTTTAAATTCACAGATCTCTGGAACAGGATCCACACCCAGGACAAGATTGAATGTACACGAAACTTATTTAGGGAAATGCCTGTGAGAGAACATGGTAAGGAAGCCTATAGAGGTCAGGATGCATGAGAGTATGCAATGCCATTCTTACCCCAAGTGAAGGAGAGAAGGAAGGAAAGGTGGGTGGAAGCATCTTAGATTACTGTGTGGTTGTAAGGAGTGTTTGGCAAGGTCACCAGAGAAACCTCATGCCAACAACACTTCTCATAGTAGTCCCTCATCTCCAAAACTTAGCCTTCCATTGTATCCCTTCTGCACCCTGTCATTGTCTGGGAGCAGCCCGTGGGAGGTTGGAGCAGTGCAAATGTAGGAATGATTATGAAGCCCAGCAGCCAGCTGTGCATAAATCAATTACACTCCCTACTGTCACTGATCTGAGAGATGCCTTCATGTAGCCACCATAAACCACCGCCTGATGATTCTCAAATCCTAATCTCCAGGCCTAGCTTCTGTTTGATAATTAGAATGATAATTTTTATTGTCGCCAATCATGTTCAACAGATGCCCCAAATGTACCTCATTAATAAGCCATTATTAAGTCCCTATTATCCACCAGACATTGTATTATTCTGAAGAAGTTCATAGACTGAACAGAGAGATACATATGTAATAAATAATTACAAATCATATGTTCTTTCAATGAGTATTGACCGTGAGCCTATTATATACCAGACACTGGTAGAAGTGCTGGAGATGTAACAGTAAATAAAATATGACAATGTGTTCCACTTGGATGATGGGTGCCAGCTGGATAAGTCAAATAAATAGCCACATAATTATCATACAATGTAGTATGTGAGTTAAAAAAGACATACTCTATAGCCTAAGGTACAAATTGGAGCGGTTCATGTGACAAAGGGGAAAGGCAGGGTTTTCCAGATTCTCATAACAGCATAGGCAATGATATGTAACAACATAGTTTGTGAAAAACTACCTGATCTTAGTTGTTGCAACTGGCAAGTTTAGTAATTGAGGTGAAAAATAACAAGTTCTGAAGTTGAATGTTTGCCAAATTCATGAACAGTTATGAAAGGATAAAGAAGGTGTGGGAAAAATGGGAAAGATATTTAAGAAATACAATTGTGAGGATTTGGTGAATGATTGGATTCTGGGTTGCAGAAAAAAAGGAATCCTGAGTCTCAGCATGTCCAACACTTGTCTCACTCCCTGTATTTCATCTCTTCCTTATACCACCATTCACAAAGGTACTCTAGCTGGAAACCATAGGGCTTGGTATGCACGCTGTAAATGCAAACTGAGTAAATTAATTACTATGAGTCAAAAACATGAACGGACATCATATTGTCAGGGTTCTTAGCTGCAATCACAAAATCCATTCTGGCTAATTTAAGCAGAATAATGATTTATCAAAGGGAATTCAATAGCTCGCAGAAAAAAGAGGAAGCTGGAGAAACAGATTGAAAGCTGATCTTTTAGGAATAATGCTCAAAACCAAATGGTAGAACTGGATGAGAGGAAATGGTGCCTCCACCACCAATGCTAAGAACTGAGCACTACGAACTTGACCAAAATGGCTGCTGCAGCTGGCACCACTGCCACTCTTCATGACGTGTTTTGCCTTTCCAACACCACACTGCTGCCACCCACAGCAGCAACAACAAAGTCTTACGTGAAGCCTGTTTCCTTAGGCATCAAGTCTTGTGTGGGCTTATCTGATTGGTGGAAACTGAGTCACTTGTCTGATTCTCAGCTTCATGGGAGACTGAGGAATTTGAGTTTTATCTTCAAAGTCAGAACATCAATGTTGAGAAAGTGGAATTCAATGTGAGAAATTCCCCAAATATGGAAAGTATCCAAGCCATAATGGGCAGTCATGCAAATGATGTGCATAACTTCACTTATCTTGTGAATCTCATCAACGATTAACTGAAATGCCTATTTAGAAAAGGCACTAAGCAAACCATCCAAAATTAAATAGGAATAGGCAGTCTTAAAGTACACACTTCAGAAGTTAAGACCCCTTTAAAAACTGTGAGACTATTCCCTGTGGCAAACAAAGGTAGTGTGTCACAAGTTTTGATTGCAACTAATGTGTGACACTGTTTTAAATAAATGGATAGGTCTGTGTTCCTCAAAACACATTCTCCTTCTCAAGCCATGCCAAATCGACTGACAATTTCTTCCATTTAGTGGGTGCCATTATTTATCTTGGATTGAATAATAGTCTATTTTCTCTTTCTTCTTCAAATTGAACAGTTTTGGAGTGCTGTGTATCATTCTGTCAGCTACCACTGCTAGTTCTTGAATAAAATTTGCTCAAATATTTTATAGTCTAATCAGGTGCTTCCAGTGGAACTGTCTGTGATAATAGAAATGTCGTATATCTGTAGTGTCTGATCAGAAATCACTAGCCACATGAAGCTATGGAGCCCTTGAAATGTGGCTACTGCCAGGGTGAGATTGAATTATTCATTTAAAATTTTAATTTAACTGTCATGTTTCTAAATGACTAGTGGCTAGTCACATAGGTCTAAAGCTTAAATATTCAAAAAATAATCCTAGGCTCTTCAACTTTCAGCATTGCTTCCTTTACCTCTCTTCATCTAAAATATTACTAACTCTAACATCTGGGATTCGGTCGTTCTCCCCTTCTTTAAAGTTTATTGACAGTCCTTGGCATCGAGTTACATAAGTGGCTCCTTTATTGGAATCAATCAGTACTGGACACAATCCAATGACAGAGTCGAGATGACCTAGACAATTGGCTATAAGGTTCCTTGATCCATCCCAATCTCAATCTCACTAGAAAAAGAATTCAGTGATTAACAGTGAAGTGGATTATACAAAAATATTTGGGCCAGGTTATATACATATTCACGTTAACAAAAGAGGGATAGACAATTCGTATTAATTACACATATGCTTTAAAGTCTAGTCATAGAGAAATATGGCCACAAAACTATTAATGCAAATACGCATCATTACAATTGTAGGATTAGTCATATGATCTTAAATGAAAATAAATGCATAATGGTGAAATTAAACCAATCAAAATTTAGTTTTTAAAAAAAGACAGTAGTGATGAAAACCACACCAAAGTAAGTCAACACTGCTAAGGCACCTAGAAAGCAACTCTCACTCACATGCACGCTCTGTAGGAAACTGCTTCCCAGCCAAACAAAGTGTGGCAGCCTGAATTCTTAGCAGAACCTAAATTGATTTTAGTTTATAAACACAAAATTTTATAACTCATATGAGAGAGCAGTTAAATTGATTGCAAATTTACATCCACATAAGTTGCTCATCACTCACCTGGAAAACCTGAAGGAAGGACGTGCTTTGCATTAGATTGATTCACAGCTTTAACCAAGGACTCTCACACCTTAAGGACCCCTGCGCTGGAGAGGACCTTAATTGAATTTGTACTCGGCCATCGTGTTCTCCTCATTTGGGCCACAGTCTGCAGAATATAAATAGATAAATAAGCAGATCAGATAAGCAAGGGTCACATACATGATATTTAACTGGATTGGACATTAAAATGCATCCTTATCTACATTGAGATCAATTTTTTTCACTCTTCTAAGATGTAATCTTCTCCATCATAAAAGCCATCATAATCACTACAAATAAAATTAGGGAGGAAACAAAGTAGGGGGAACTGAATAACTCAGAGGGGTCTGTAAAAGTGTCATTCAGAGCATGGTCAAAGACATTAAAGCTATGTAACCTCTCCCAAATATACTTAAATCCAGCTCTGTTCCATGGCATTCTTTAAGAAAGTGAAATCTCCCAGACAGAAAATCATTTACTCATTTATTCATTCAAAAATATATATTGGGGCCCTGCTTAGCAGCCTCATCCTAGGTGAATAGAGAGAAGCATAAACACTGTTCCTAACTTCCAGGGATTACAAGCTACTCACTGACACTAATTTGCCAGACTCATTCGCAGCCTGAAGTGACAAAATTCTGTTCATCTTAGCACTAGGTGACACTCATTTTTTTAAAGGATGGTACATCACATCTAAATGTTCCAGAAGTTCTAATTCATTTAACTATTTTTATATTATTACAGTACTGAATAGAAAAAAATAACTAATAAATCATTTATTCATAGCAATAATCATAGCATTATGATAATCAAGTGGATAAATAATATTTCTATGATGAAAAATAAATATAAAAAAGTCACCCCTGAACATCTAGAAAATTCAGAAGTCATATGGAAATCAAACATCAGATTCTTTTATTTTTTGAAGAGTAATATAAAATCCAGTGTATCAAGAATAGTTTCGCAACCAGGGACAAAGATAATCTTTAGAAAAATAGAACATTAAGCTAGCCTTAATATTTCTATATGCGAAAGATAGTGTTCAATGTGAAGCATAAATGAAAGTTTAATCACCCTCAATCTAATGTCCTTCCATCAATTCAACAGCAGGAACTACTTAACAGGCATTTTTACTCAGCAAGTTTTTACACTACCTGGAGGTAGAGAAGAATAAACCAATAAATTAATGCTGTTTCACATTATCTTTGTGAAAATCCTTAGAAGGTTTGCTGTGACATGTTCATGACAGATTCCCAAATATAAAAATATGGATAGCTGTCTGACCAGAGACACCACTCCTTATACATTTTCATATACTATAACCTCCAGCTTGGGAAGCAGACACAAGCAAATCTTTTAAGCTCCTCTTCCATCTGCATTCATATTCTACAGCAGTAATCTCCAAAGCGATGTGCACATACCCTTGCAGGATACTAGATAATTCATCAGAATTCTGAGAAGAAAATATTGGAACATCTGCTTGCATGTATATAAAAAATAAATAGATTAAGGTGACTACATGCAACAGCCCTCACATGATCCACATGTCAGATGGTCATACACGTGTATAACACAAGAGGTCTCCAGAGGGAAGCAGAGGAGTTCCATACACTGAGGAACTGGTATTAGCAACCCCACCCAATCTTTGCCTCTAGCATATCGCAATAAATTGTTGTTTGCATGTTCTTTGTTAAATGCATTTAAAAATTATTTTATCTTCATCCATAGAATCCCAGGCACCAGAGTCTCGCTGTCAAAAGCAGAGTTCCTAAAGCCAAAATGGCTAGGTCCAAATCTTGAATGATTTTGAACAAATTTATTGTTATTTAACTTCTCTCTGCCTTACCTATCTCATCTGTAAGATGGGAATAAAACCTAACTCACAATGTCATTAGGACATTAAATTAGTTAATATTTGTAATAAAGAGCTTAAAGTAGCTTGCAGCAAATAGTAAGCACCATATAAATCTCTGTTAAATAAATATGTGCTCATGAGATGACAGTATGCCTGAAAATATCTTGCACTGCAAAGAGATTTGATGATTAGCCTGTGGCAAAATATTTCAAACTCTTGTCAAATTAAAGATGAATTATATTTTAATGTTCATTAGTAGAATCCCAGGCATCTGAGTCTAGTTGTCAACAGCAGAGTTGCTAAAGCCAAAAGGCATACACTCCAAATTTGCTGATCTATTTTGTGATAAGTGGCTGTTAATATTGAACATTCTAGCAGATATTAAAAAATGAAAAGAAACTTGGCTGATATTTTCTGTGATGTCAAGTGCCTCCTACAGATATTTTATACACACTAATATGTCCTATCAAGGTAAGGGTGATACTTGAGCAATGAGTAAGAAAGTAACTGCTTCTTTTTGAGTGGTATGAAAGCAGTATATTGAAAACTAGTGTTTAGAAAGATTATTTCTATCGTTGTGTGCTTTTTTTTTTGCGAAAAATGGTATGTGTCATCCACTAGCATTTTAATTTTTATGCACACACAAAAATTGAAAACAGAAGTTTATAATTTGCTTTTTAAAAATCCAAAAAGTTGCTTTGGAGTTTGGAACTGTTTGAAAAAATTTAAATGCAATAATATCCCATTTGTACTTTATATTTGTATTTATTTTTTTAAATGGGGCTTATTTTATCTTTGTCACCCTTTGTATGTCCATGCTGTATTAGTCTAGAAGAAACATGTATATAATTTATAAATAAGGACTATATAATGAAAATATACTTTTAATAATGTGGGCACATGATTAAAAAAAAAAAAAAAAGACCACCATTCTACCACCTGGAAATAGTAATCACTGAATGCCTTCTATGTGCCAGGAACTTATCACACATAATTTTATTTAATCCTTACAATAACTCTAAGAGATAGGCAATATATTATTTATATTTTACAGAATAGGAGATTAAGGTTAAAAATGTGTTAAATCATTTCCCTAGAACCACATAGCATGTGTGTGATCAAATCAGGTTTGGAAGAGAGTTTTATCTGGCTCCCAGGACATAATCTTGGCCATGCTTAATTGTCAATTTCCTAAATACAAAACAGAGGCACTGTGGTGGTTTTGCATGGCAAAATAACTTGAACAGAATAACAGCAGAAAATTCAGATTGTTTAAGTTATAGTAAAGACATTTAACTATACTTTGCTTACATATGTGCAGCCTTCAACTTTCAAACAGTTTGTACTCTAAACTTGGAAATCCCTTCTTAGAAATGTAGAATGCATTTTATTCTGGCACCAAGATTAAAGATAGTGTCTGAATTTCTGGATTATACAATATATATATATATTTTTTTTCTCATAATATATCTGAATTATTAGACACTAGCAATGAAAAAAGTAGAAAACTAAACTTCTGCAATGTCAATAATTAAACACATACACAAAATCAGAATATTTGCTGCTTAAGAAAAACCATGTTTTAAAGTACCATGATAATGTACAGCATAATTTTGTGCATGCTTTCAAAGGAATACTTTCTAATTTTCATGAACTGTAGAAGTTAATGGCATCAGTTCTTCACAATGTCTAATTTAACTTCAAAGTATATAAATTTAATTTTCTTGATAGAGGTGAATAATTAGTGTTCTGTTACTTTTATTAGAATGAAGGCTGTATTTTGAGCAAATGGAAAAATAGGAAAGTAAGCAAAGAGAGAGGGGTTGAGACTTTAATTTTCCTGGGTAATTAGGAAAAGTCAGATGAAAAAGAGAAAAAAAATGAGATTAATGATACGTGCATACTTGTGAAAAAAAATCTATTGTCTTTAGTAAAGTTGGCTGATCCTTGGGATGTGGAAAATCGATAGGAGTATGGCCCACACTTATTCAAGTCCATTCATGTGGTTCTGCTAGGTGCCCACCACATCGTGTATTGTAATCTTGGTTAATGCATTTGGATGATGATGGGAACAGGTCTTGATGTGTGTGACGGATTATATTGTTTACTGAGAGTGACCACAGGGGACACCGAGCTGGCCCCAGGCAGAAAACTACTCCGGGCATTCTAAAATAGTAAACAATATATGGATTTCATGCGCTAGTTAAACCAGTTCCTAAAACACAGTATATGTGACTCAGCTCCCATTGCTCCCTCGTAAAGAATGCTTTCTAGTTTATATTTAATTAGTAGTGAACAAGCACTAGCTGCCTGCCTAGTTTATCTTTATTCTATGAAAAAAACATAGAACACCTGCTTGTTAAAAATAATCGCTTGTTCACAAAGAATAAATACATGGGTCAGAGTCTGCTCTGGGCTCTCAGCTCATGCTGTTAGCCCCCTGGTCCCACTTTGCATTCTATCTTTCTATCTGTTTCTTAATTCCTTCAGCACCGCCTAAGTTGGGGTTTCCACGATTGAGCTGGTCTTGACAGGATGATATAGTGCCCCTTCTCCCAAGGTTGCCAGGCATTTGGCTCTGTTGGTCCAGGGCAGTTTGGTTGATGGTGATAGTGGGACTGGAAAAAATGGGCAGAGGATGTCCGTGATGAAAGGATGTCATCTAATGTTTCTAATGCCAGAATAACAGCCACAAGGTAGTTTTGATTACAGTGAAGAACCAACACCCAAATTATGTGTTCAGGATTTTAAATTCAGGAAACACTTAAGATGTAGCATAATTTTTTCAATGAATTAAATGAGCAACCTCCACTGAAAGAAATATTTTGCCAGGCATCCTTTGAATACTCTCAGTATTCTCTAATTCACAAGAGGAAAAACATTAGAATTGGAATGGTTTTTGAAGACCAGGTCATTCTCCTTCTCTACCCACACTCCCCGCCCCACCGCCCCCGAACATGGAGTGTTCCTTTTGTTGTCCAGGCTGGAGTGCAGTGGCCAATCTCCACTCAATATAACCTCTGCCTTCAGGTTTCAAGAGATTCTCCTGCCTCAGCCTCCCTAGTAGCTGGGATTACAGGCATGCACCACCCCACACGGCTAATTTTTTGCATTTTTAGTAGAGACCGGTTTCACCATGTTGGCCAGGCTGGTCTCAAACTCCTGACCTCTTGACCCACCCACCTCAGCCTCCCAAAATGCTAGGATTACAGGCGTGAGCCACCAAGCCTGGTCCATTCTCCTTATCTTTAAGGGAAACTTATTTGATTTATTTTCTATGTCAGCTTTCCTAAATTGCTGAGCTTAGAAATATACTGCCTACCTCCATTTTTTTTACAATATACATTAAAATGTATTGTAATTTAACTTCTTAACCCATATCCTCTATAACCTTAAGATAGGACCTAAATTAATATGACTTACCCCCTTCTTTTTTGAAACTCTTTTCTTCTACTTAACTCTTCTTACTCTCCTACTGTGTAAAATGCTCCATTTCTGTCTGTCTCTCTCTCTGACTATGTATTTACTACACTTCTAAATTTAAGTGTCCCTTGACATTCTTTCAGCTCTATTTTTCTTCCTTACACTTTTCCATGGGATGTCATCCACACACTACTTGAGCAATTACTACCATTGAATAACTCCCTGATGCATGTCTCTATGTACCTCACATTTATATGTCTTGACCTCTAAAGTTTCAGTACTTTCCATCAACATCTGACAGTAAATCAACTTGCCAAATTCAGTAGATTCTATTTCATCAGTGATTTTCCCATTCAGTCTCTCTACACAGTCATACCGTCACCTCAACAATTTGGAGGCAATAATTACTTCCATCCTGGGCTGTCAAATACTCCCTGCTTCCAGCTTTCCTCTGCGGATTCCTTTTGCTCAAGTAACCTTCCACAAGCATTTTCTGAACATATAGTGTCCTTGTTCAAAAACGTTTGACAGCTAACAGAAGATTATATACATATAGGTAAAATGTATATACATATCTATATATGTGTGTGTTTTATATTATACAGGTATACAGAAATTAGTTTCAATGACTTTTGATATGACATTCTCTCCTCAATATGATCACGGCTGATGAATATAATTTAGCATATTAGTTAAGTGCATGGACTCTGAAGCCTGATTACCTGGGTTTGAAACCCACCTCTACCAATCAGTAACTATAACAGACAGAATTCTAACATGGCCCTAAGAGTCCTTCCTGGCTCCTCATGCACACACACCTTCTTCCAGTTATTGAGTCAAACAATAATCTAGGCACTGCCTGTGAAGGGATTTTGCAGAAGCAATTAAGGTCCCAACTCAGTTACCTTAGGATAGGGAGACCATCCCTGTGGGCCTCATGTAGTCAAACAAGTGCTTTAAAGACTGAGAGCCTCCTCTAGTGGCTAGTACACAGGCAAGTCAAAGATTCAAAGCATGGAAAAGATTTGATGTGCTAATGCTGACTTGAAGAAGGCCACACTGTGAGGCATATGGGCAGCCTCTGAGGGCTGAGGTGGCCCAGCTGACAGCCAGCAAGGAAACAGGGACCTCAGACTTACAGCTGCAAAGAAATGAATTCTGCCAACATAAGAATGAGTTTGAAAGCTGATTTCTATCCCAGACTCCAGTTGAGAGCTCAGCCT
This sequence comes from Cebus imitator, assembly GCF_001604975.1. Classification (NCBI taxonomy): domain Eukaryota; kingdom Metazoa; phylum Chordata; class Mammalia; order Primates; family Cebidae; genus Cebus; species Cebus imitator. The sequence goes on along the minus strand of NW_016107961.1, from coordinate 473,956 downwards.
GCATGACACTGCAGTTTCAGCCATGTGATATCCTGTGAACCTAGCAGTGCTGCGCTGAAATTCTGACCCACAGAACTGGCAGCTAACAGATGGGTGCTGTTTTAAACTGCTAAATGTGTGGCAATTGGCTACACAGAAACAGAAAATGGCAGCTATCCCCCCCGCTCAAAACCCCCACAAGAGTGAGCAATCCAAGAGACAGCAAGGAGGTAACTACAATGCTTTTTTGTAGAAAAATAATGCCACAGTCTATTTTTTAGAAGTCAACAAGTCACTAAGCCCAGGCTACACTCAATGAGACAGAAATAAGGTACCACCCCTTAAAAGAAAGACTATCAAATAACATATGGATATATTTTTTAATTACCATAATAAGCCAGGCATAATGGCTCATGCCTGTGATCCCAGTACTTTAGGAAGCTGAGGTGGGAAGATAGCTTGAGCCTGGAAGGTCAGGCTTCATTGAGCCAAATTTGTGCCACTCCAGCCTGGGTAACAGAGGGAGGCCCTGTTTCAAAAAAAAGAAAAGAAAAAAGAAAACCTACCATAATAATAGTAACCATTAACATTTTCTTATTTTCACTATTGCTAGGTAATAGCTTATTTAACCCAAAAAACAACCTTCTAAAGTAGGTAGTATTTTTACATACCTTTTATAGATGGGGAAAGCGAAGCACAGAGAAGGTAAGTAATTTGCTCAAGATCATGGCTGGCAGCTGGCTGTGCTAAACGCCAGTCTCCAAATCTTAACTACAAAGCCTGAGCTCCAACCCACCATGTTAATTTTGCCTGTGCATTTGAAAATATACTTCATAATAAAATTTGAGTAAAATAATAAAATGTTGCCCAATGAAAATGAAAATAATAATTGAGCGGATTTATAATTAGTTCAATGACATTTTTCAGAGACGATCAATTAATGACTAATTCAAAGTCAACCTGGGGTGAGGCTCTGTTGCTCATGTCTGTAATTTCAAAGCTTTGGAAAGCCAAAGCAGGACCCTCTTTTGAGGCCAGGCATTCAAGACCAGCCTAGGCAACATAGTGAGATCTTATTTCTACAAAATAGCAAATAAAAAGAAATTAGCTGGGTGTGGTGGCACACTTGAGCCCAGGAATTCATAGTTACAGTGAGTTATAATCCAGGCACTCCAGCCTGGGTGACATAGCAAGACTCTGTCTCTAAAAAATGAAATAAAGTCTACCCAGAAGGAAACATTCAGTGGTTTGTTTAAAATTCTATCACCTACATTTTTTTCTAAAAACAGTTTGTTAATGCCTTGAATATCAACATCTATGGCATGCTTACCAAATTAATAAATGTTAAGAAGGTAGTAGAGTAGCTAACACAGGAGCTGACATAATCAAGATCCTAAAGGTTCTCACAGTATATAATTATGGGTCAAATCTAACACAATGAAATTTTTAAATGATAAATTTAAAAATTCAACACTTGAGTACTGACTTGATGAGAAATAACTTGATACACACTTAAAATAAAACAATTTTAGGCAGGTGTTAGTTGACTCTAAACTCAATAGATGTCAACTTAGTGATATACCTGCCAGAAATTTGACTACAACCTTAGGTTGTATTAGAAGCAGAAGTGATGTTGCTCAGAACAGACCTACAGAAATAAATTCGGTACTGGTTGATATATTGCAAAGGGATGCAGGCTGCATGTGGTGGCTCATGCCTATAATCCCAGCACTTTGGGAGGCTGAGGTGGACAGATTGCTTGCACCCAGGAGTTTGATATGAGCCTAGCTAAGGTAGGGAGACCCTGCCTCTACAAAAAGTACAAAAATTAGCTGGGTGTGGTGGCACGCACCTGCAGTCCCAGCGACTCAGGAGGCTGAGGTGGGAGGATGCCTTGAACCCAGGAGTCAGAGGTTAAAGTGAGCTAAGATCACACCACTTCACTTCAGCCTAACAGAGCAAGACCATGTCTCAAAATAAAACAGAAAAAGAGAAAAAGGATGCAGGAATGTACAGTGAACAGATTCGCTAGAATTGCAGAAGCCTTAAAAAGCATGGCAAAGAAGAAACAGTTGAAGGACTCAGTAATATCTAATTTGGAAAAGGGAAGAAAGAAAGGAGACTATATTTCCTGATTCACATACTAGAAGAACCAACATGAAAAAAAATATTTCATTTTATTTTGTGTGGTTTCAGAATGCAGAACTAAAGTAAATGGATAGTTCTGAGGAAGCAGGTTTTTGATCAGTACAAGAACTCTGATAATTTCAGTCACCTGACAGCAGTCCAGGCTTCCTGAGAAGACAATGACTTCTGAGTCACTAGAGGATTTCCAAGGGCAGCTGAATGGCCACTTGTCAGACCTTGTAGGGAAGATCAATTTGCAGGTGGAATGTTGGAATAAATTACTCCATCACATTCGAACTGTAAATGTCTTCAATCCTATGCTATGATTCATTGTTACTTCTTCAACCTTAACTGTCACTGTTTGGCCTACTAAACCATGCCTGTTAGCAAAGCATGGATACTTTGTAACCTCCGTAATTACTTTTTATTTATTGGCTCTACACTTTTTCTCATCTTCCTTTCACCTTGACTGACCTTTGCCATCTTATGAGATTGGCAAAACCATAGCCATCTTTAAAGATCAAGCACAAAGCTATCTTATCCCTGATACTTTGTTTAATAATTGATCTAATTATCCTCTTCACTCTCTTAGTACTATGCTCATCTCTCTACTACAGATTTATGATATTCTGTCTGGTACTATACATTTTTATAGCTGTTTTTATTTGCTATAGAATTGAAAGCTACTTAAAGGCAAGGATCATAGACTGCTCATTTCAGCAACCATGTGCAATTTTAAATACAACTGCCTATGTCTTCCCTAACAGTAAATACTAATTAAATAGGATTTGACACAGTTGCTGCATAAACTCAACAGTGAGATTGGAAGGATAATTTAAACATATTTTCTGATTAAATGAACTTCTGAAGCAGAGTATCTATGCCTCTCCTTCACTGACCCTACTATTAGTTCCTTTTCTTTTTTCTGCCTGATATTTTTTTGTTGCGTTAAAATATATAATATTACCATTTTACTTATTTTAAAGTGTACAATAGAGTAGCATTTAGTATAATTGTCATCACTATGTAGTTCCTTTTTGAGCATTAAAAAAAGATCCCATGCCCATTAACCAATAACTCCTTATTCCTCCTCTCCCCAGCCTCTGGAACTACTAATTTGCTTTCTCTCCCAATCCTTCTAGTTCTTTTGAGCTCTGACACAGTCCTGTGCCAACTGGCTGGTTACTCAGTAAATATCTGTAGAGCTGAATTTTAATAAAAAGGCAGTCTCAGAAAATACACATGATGAAAGAGAAATAAAAAGACCAAGAGGGATTTCTTGCTTAAAGAGTAAGTGATTTTAAAATAATATTGTTTCTAAGCATAAAGTTGTATAGAAAATGTGATTGCCAATTTGCCAGTCAAACACTTTGAAATATACATTTTTATGTAAATCTAAAAAAACACAAATAAGAAAGTAGCTATGTAAAAATGTGTTGGAAGGAAGTCTTTCAAAGTCTAATTTTGTAATTGGAACTTCATAATTTTACTCGCAATATGCATGAACAGTTAAGATAACAAAAAGATGCCATAGGAATTACTCTTGAAGAACTCTTAGGTTTTCCATAAATTACTCACCACCTTAGCTTATTTTGTAATATTCAAAATACTATTGTTTCTGAGGTTTTTTTCTTACATAAAACCATTTAGTAAAGAAGGATTTCCTTTTTATGTGCTTGTGTGATTTCTGGAAGGTAGAGAATTCACAGGGGTGAGTTTCTCAAAACAGTTGTCACTTCTAAGCAATAACCCCACTTAAAATTCTGGCACTGGTTTGTTATCTCATCTGTTAATGGTCACAAAAGACTGAGTTTGGCTCATGAAAATGTTCCTTCACATTAATTTTCTCTTCCTCCATGGTAGCATCTATATTTTTATAATTTTATAATATGTTTTATTTCTGCCACTGGAAGATCTGCTGCTTCATGCCTCAGTTTCTCCACCTAATACTTTAGTTCAATAGATTTTGTTACTTAAAGGAATTATACATTATTTGTTCAGTACTAAGAGCTCTCTGAAGTGGGTTTACCAAAGTATAATGATGTGCAAGTGACAATTTAAGTTTATTAAATTCAGTGACATTAACCATAAAACTCCCAATGTGTAGAAAATGATTCATTTTCAATAAGCTCTATTTAGTATCATGAAATTGTAAGGGGTTGTGATTTACTTAGGTATTATTTCAAACACTCTTGAGATCAAAATTTAGAGGATTCCTTTTTTTCAAAGAAAAAAGGCTGCTTTGCTGTCACGGTTGTCGTCACAGTTATTTTTACTTATTCTATCTAGTTCAAGAAATTTCTTGGGAGGGCACGATGGCTCCAACCTGTAATTCCAGCCCTTTGGGAGGCCAAGACGGGTGGACCACTTGAGGTCAGGAGTTCAAGATCAGCCTGGCCAACATGGTGAAACCCCATCTCTACTAAAAATACAAAAATTAGCCTGGTATGGCTGCACACACCTGTAATCTCAGCTACTAGGGAGTCTGAGGCACAAAAATCACTTGAACCAGGGAAGTGGAGGCTGCAGTGAGCCGAGATCCTGCCACTGCACTCCATCCAGCCTGGGAGACAGAGCATTTTCTTTCTCAAAAAACAATCAAACAAAAATAAAGTTTTTAAGTCATATTTTGTTTCTTTGTATATCACAGGAAAAATATAATGAAGGAATTTCTTGATTGCTCTAAATGGAAGAAGAAACAATATTAAATACATAAAAGACAGCAGGCTGGGTGTAGTGGCTCATGCCTGTAATCCTACCACTTTGGCATGCCAAGGTGGGGGGATCATTTGAGCTCAGAAATTTGAGACCAGCCTGGGCAACAATACCATCTCTACAGAAAAGCAGAAAAGTTAGCCAGGTGTGGTGGCACTCACCTGTAGTCTCAGCTACTCAGGAGTCTAAGGTGGGAGGATCACTTGAGCCTGGGAGGTGGAGGTTGCACTGAGCCGAGATCACATCACTGTACTCCAGCCTGGACAAAAGAGTAAGACCCTGTCTCAAAACAAACAAACAAACAAACAAAAATAGCAAAGAAAAGAAAACAGGTCAGGGTGGGGGAATCTTTCAAAAAGCAGCACTGAGTGTGGATTGGAAGGTGTGGTAGAATTGCACGGCTAGAGAAGATGTAAATAGATTCCGTCTTCTGGGCTTACCTTGACAAGGATCTCAAACATGTGCATACCCTTTGCATTAGCAATGATCACTTCTATGAAGTTATTCTATGGATATACTTGGAAAAAGTGAAATAAATGTATAAATAACAATGTTTATTTAAGTGTTACCTATAATAAAAAATGAACCCCAATTAAGCCTAGAAACAACTTAATATTCAAAGCTAGGTTATGAAATACCATATAACCAGTAAAAACAATTATATAGCTCTATATTACTGTCAGGCAGAGAGATGACAACATAATACTTAATGATAAAAGCAGTTTACAGACATTATACACAGTCTGAGTCCATTGTAATTACATACATAAAAGAAGTTTTGTAAAGACAAAGAAAGACTATCAGTAGGTGGTACATTTATGGTGTTTTCTTCCTGTTTGCTTATCCATGTTTTCCTAATTGTGCTACAATGATGATGGATTTCTCACATAATTTGAATGCAGAAATTTTAAATAATTTTTTTTCTAAATCTAAATTCGTATACAAATTACCTAAAACCCACTGCATTGTTCCCAGAGTACTATATAAACTGCAAAAATAATAAATGCAGATAGATGGATGGATAGAACAGAGAATTATTTCCAAGCAATAGCATATTATAGTCCTGTTGCTACTCACACCACCTTGCCTCTTATTTAAGAACATTTGTGTCAGGAAAACTCCTTCTAAAATATTCAAAAATTAAATGATTTTATTAATTTTGAATGTCTTTATTGTTAAATTCAATGTATTTTCATGTTATATTTCATAAGAGATATACAGTAAGCCCATGTCTTAGTCCATTTGGATTGTTAGAGCAAAATACCATAAACTAGGCAGCTTATAAATGACATAAATTTATTTCTTAAGTTCTTGAGGCTGGGAAATTCAAGATCAAGGTGTGGGCAGATTTGGTGTCTGGTAAGGGGCTGTTTCCTGGCTTATAAATGGCATTTTCTGGCTGTCCTCAAATGGCAGAAGGAGAGAATGAGCTCCCTTGGGCCTATTTTATAAGGACACTAATCCCATGCATGAATGCTCTGCCCTCAAGACCTAATCATTTCCCAACACCCCCCCCCCCATATAATTACCTTAGAGGTCAGGATTTCAACATATGGATTTTGTGGACACAAACATTCAGACCAAAACAGCCCAGTGCATTTTCAGCTATATAACATGACTAACTGATTTTGGTGCTGCCCACTTTTTAGGGCTTAGATTGAAAAACTGCAATGGCTACACAAACATAGTAAACGCTCATGGATGTGCAGGTGACTATGACTTAGCTGATCTAGGTTGGTTTGGCTGGGAAGTCATGCTTCTGGATTCAGGATGCACTTGGCTTCAGGCTTTGGATGGAGTTCAGGTCTGCTCCATTTGTGTTTCTTCTAGGGCCCAGGGTGAAGCAGCAGCAGTTATCTGGGCATGCTCTTCTTATGGCATATCCCTGGGGTAGAAAAATTAAGCCAAATCACCCAACTACATGTATAACTTCTTACTTCCTTTGGCCAAAGTAAGTCACACGGCCAAGCTTAAAGTCAGTGATCCAGGGAAGTATATTCTGTGCCTAGAGAAGGGAAAGTGATTAAATATTGGATAAATGATTCTCCTAATTATCACAGTAAATGAATCTGTGACTGGGAAGTAACCTACAAGTCATTGCATGGAAAACCATGTAAAAGGAGACTTTAATTTTGGCATTGAGAGAAACCTTAAGCCAGTTCTTGGGTGGGCATTTCCATGTTCTGTTTTTGCCTTAATTGCCCCTCTACTTTCTCCCTTTTTTATACACTAAATCTTCACATTATCTTCATTTGCCCATATATGAGGCTGTTACACTATGGTAACATACATTCTTTGTGTACCAATATTATTATTACATGCTGAATGTTTCTGCCTCCCCAAAATTCATATGTTGAAACCATATACTCCAATGTGATAGAGTTAAGAGGTAGGGCATTTGGGAGGTAGTTAGGTCATGAGTAGGGAAGCCCTCATGTATGGGATTAGTGCCCTTATAAAAGGGATTGCAGGGGAGCTCTCCTCACCCTCTTTCTATCATATAGATACAATGAGAAGACCGTTTACAACCCAGAAGAGGGTCCTCACTAGAACCCAACCAAGCTGGTTCCCTGATCTTTGACTTCCAGCCTCCAAAACTGTGAGAAATATGTTTCTGTTGTTTATAAGCCACCCAGTCTATGGTACTTGGTTATGGCAGCCTGAATTGACTTAAGACAATAGCTTTTGATAGGATGAAAAACATATGTTCTCAACATTACCAGGCAACTTCAAAACCAGTCTACTCCCAAGAAAAGTCAAAATCAGTTGAATCATTCTCCAAAAGGGTAGCCAGTTTAAGGTAAAAGAGACAGTGGTCATAGAGAGGCATTTTTCCTCTGACCTTGAAGGGCTCCTGTTGTAGCTGAAAGAAGGAAACATAAGTTAAACATGACCATATTTAATTCTTTCCAGGTGGAAATTAAGAATGTCCTGGAAAAAATGCAGTAAACACTCCCTGACTGCTCTTCCTTTGGCATGGTGGCACCTACCAGGCAAAACCTTTAAATACGTGTCTGCTCACTCTCCTCCATCCAGCTGCCAGGAGTCACCAACATTCCCGTTTACTCCTTTCTCCCCAGTAGTGTATATGCTCATGGATCTGCAGGCGACTATGGCTTAGGTTATATTGCATCATGCATTACACAAAGGGAAAGGATAACATATTTTTTGACAGCTGTTTGAATATGCCCAGTGACACAGATAAGAGATCTAAAAATGAGAATGAGTGACAAGGAGATCTATTCTGTCTCACGAGACATTCATCAGAGCAGTGACTTTGGGCTGATTCCGGTAAACATAACACAGTTGTAGTTATACAGAAGACAATATACATAAATTTGTTTTCTTGCCAAGAAGAATTTGTGCTAGAGAAGAGAATACTGTATAACAATATAATTAAAACCTAAGGTGCAGAGTTAGGGGAAGTGAATGGAGTCTTGCCAATTTTGCCGAGGCCAGTCCTTTTGAAGACTCCTTCCTCTTTCTTTTTCTCTATTCATGAGAACCATAGCGTGGTGATACTCTGAGTCATGATGAAAAAAATGAATAGTCAAGGTATAAGTGGCAGGTTGGAGGTGTGGGGTTAGAGGGTTTGCCCCATCCCACCCTTCTCACCCCCCAAGCTGGGAAAACGACATTTTGTGTCTTTCCTGGCCAAGTCATCTCACATTCTTTCTTCATTTCCTGAATGTCAGAATATCAGAATGTAAAAAAAAAAAAAAAAAAAAAAAAGAAGAAGAAGAAGAAGAAAGAAAGAAAAAAGAGACCATCTTGTTCTGATACATTCAGTCATCTTTGCCTAACGCGTAGCTGTCAAACTGAGATCAGAACTTACCTGAATAAGGTAGTTTTTCTTTTTTTTTTCTTTTTTTTATTTTTAGGGAAAGGAGCACTTTTGGTAAAATTCTATAAATAGTAAAAGAAATAGATTATTTGTTATAGATTATTCAAACTCTTGCATATGTAGCAAACTGTACATTCTATGTGCTGCCTATTACAAAAATAGGGACTTTATGCATTTAGAAATTGTGTTGTTAGGCTGAACAGCTGGGCAGGTTTAAAACTTTTTTTTTAAGTTTTTTTTTGCCCAGGCTTACCTCTAACTCCTGGCCTCAAGTGATCCTCCTGCCTCAGTCTTCCAAAGTGCTGGGATTACGAAGCGCTGTGGGTTACACCACATTTGGCTAGGTTTACAACTTTTGAAGAGTTAATCCTAAATTGAAGAAAAGAGAGTTAACTAACATATAAAATGAAAATAAAGAAATGCAAAAAATAATAATTAAAACAAAGAATTTGGTGATCAAGTTAAGTAAATACATCCTGCTGAAATTAAGTTATTAAATGAATTAGATGTTAATTAGGTTTTCATTATTAAATAAAGTTTAAACATTATAAAAATACTTTTAAGACCACCACTTTAATAAAACAACTATTTTTTAATGCATAGAAGCCCATCATCTTGCCTGACCTCTCAACAGTATTTAACACAGTTGACCACCCCTTCCATCTTGAAATACTGTTTTCTTTGCTCTAGAATTACTCAATACCTTTCCAATGTGGAAGTCAACCTTGACAGCCCTACCTCCTCATCAAGACCTCCTAATGCTGTGTGGTTCCCTGGGGCTATCAACATGGGCTTTTTCCCTAGTCATTCTATAATCATTCTAAACTATAGCACTAAATACCATCTAAATGCTAATTGCTCACAAGTATATAATTTCCAAACATCTATTTTCTGAATTCCAGACATGTATTTTAAACTATCTATGTGACCCCTCCATTTAGTTTTCTGACAAGATCTCAACTTCCTGTCCAAAATGGATTTTTTTCGTTTCCTTCCTAAATTTTCAAGCATACAAAATAAATGAATGACATCATTATCTATCCAGTAGAATCTGGAAACCATAATTCTCAGCAAACTGACACAAGAACAGAAAATCAAACACTGCATATTCTCACTCATAGGCAGTGATGAACAATGAGAACACATGGACACAGGGAGGAGAGCATCACACACTGGGGTCTGTTGGTGGCGGCAAAGGAGGGACAGTAGGGGGGTGTAGGGAGGTCAGGGAGGGATAACATGGGGAGAAATGCCAGATGTAGGTGATGAGGGCGATGGAGGCAGCAAACCACATTGCCATGTGTGTACCTATGCCACAATCCTGCATGATCTGCACATGTACCCCAGAACCTAAAGTACAATTTAAAGAAAAAAAAGGAAGTAATATGAAGATTGTAGTCAAAGTTTTCATCCCTATTCCCAATCCATTAGTAAACTTTGTTTTTCCTATCTCTAGAACATAGCTCAATCTGACCAATTTTCTTCATTTAACAGTTTCATATCTAGCCTAAACCACAGTCATCTCTCTCACTTGGATTACCGCAATGGTCTCCAAAGTGGTTTCCCTTCTACTTTTACTGAGACAGGGTCTCACTCTGTTGCCTAGGCTGGAAGGCAGTGGTGCAATTACGGCTCACTGAAGCCTCAACCTCCTGGGCTCAAGCAATCCTCCTGCCTCAGCCTCTTGAGTAGCTGGGGACCACAGGGACATGCCACCACACCTGGCTAATTTTTTTATTTTTTGTAGAAATGAGGTCTCACTATGTTGCCCAGGCTGGTCTTGAATGCCTGGGCTTAAGTAATCCTCCTGTCTTGGCTTCCCAAAGTGCTGGGATGACAGGCATGAGCCACCATGCCCAGGCTCCCTTTTTCTACTCCTCCTTTATTTCAATCCATTTAACCATATAGCACAACAGTAGTTTTACAATGTAAATGCATCCCTGCCACTCTTCTGCTCGAAAAGCTTCAATGGATTTCCATAGGGTAAGAAAGATAAATCCTCAAGCCACTTCATGACCTGGTCCCTCAGTTTGACCTTTCTTCTCTTACTCATTATGTTCCAATCAGTCTGGACCTTCTTTTACTCCTGCAAAAGGGGAAGCATCAAACCCTCCTGTAAAAGAGGTAGCATCTAACCCTTCCCCGCTTTGGGGTTTCTGTTTCTACTGTTTCCACCTAGAACCGTTTTCTGGGTTTCTGTTCCTACTGTTTCCACCTACAACAGTCTTCCCCTGGTCTTTCCTTGCCTAACTCTGATTCTTCCATCACCTCCTCAGAGGTTGCCTTCATAAACAGCCCCCATCACACTCCAACCGGCTTAGGTCCCCCTGTTAGATATTAATACCCTTAGTTCACAGCATGAGTTATGGGTTGTAATTGTATGTTTACTTTCTTAATATCTTTCTCCTTCATCAGACCATGAGGTCTATATTGGGAATCATATTCATGTTTTTCACAGCTGTTTCCCTAGTGTATAGCACAGTACCTGGCCTAGAGTAAATTTTTAATATTAGGTATGTGATTGGTTGCAATAATATTTTTATATGATTTTATGTTCTGAATTTTTTCAATCAATCTGGTTCCATAAATGCTCTAGTAAGTTATGCCATTTACTATTTATAAAAGATATATAATATTCCATTAAATAAATATAAAATGTACTTATTTTTCTACTTCCTTTTTACCCATTTTTGCTGTTATAACTTTGTTATAATAGAGCTGTTTCCTTTTTTTTAGAGTGTCTCCTTAAGAAAAACTTACAGAGTTAAGACTCACAGGATCACAGCTTCTGGATTTTTTTTCTCCAAAAGATCAAGATCACCAATTTTTCTTTAAAAGTACAAATTACAGTACCCCCAAATGGTGCATCTCAGATAAACTGGTAATACTTTTTAAGTGCTTATAAAAAGAAAATATGCCTCTTCTATGTGAACTGCAGGTCCTGCCACAAATCTGTCCATGTGGGTCATATTAATTTTATGTATTTCAACTATATCAACACTAGTTGAAATAAAGCCTAATTTCTTGTAAGTCCTAGGAACATTTCCCACTATACTTTATGTGTGATAAAATTATAATGACACTGGGATATCTGTTGGAAAGATACATTTATCATAAATATAACATCATATGTCTAATCTAAATCCAAGTTTTTAATTAAGTCAGCTGTCAATTAAAAGTAATGAAATGACTTGTTCTTTTCCTTCCCCCCCCCCTTTTTTTAGACAATGATCTTGCTTTGTCACCTAGGCTGGAGTGCAGTGGTGCAATCATAGCTCACCACAGCCTCAGCCTTCAAGGCTCAAGCAATCCTTCAGCCCCAGCCTCTCAAGTATCTGGAACTACAGGCACACACCACCATGACCAAATTTTTTTATAGAGATGAGGTCTCATCATGATGCCCAGACTGGTCTCCAACTTCTGGGCATCATCCAACTCCAAAATGCTGAAAACAGGTGTGAGCCATCTCACCAAGCCGTGACTTGTTCTTTTAACTTGTAAGTTGCAGCCAGAAATTCGTTGCTTTTACTCAATGAGCATTACAAAACTTGAATTGTAAACACTAAATATTTTCAAAAAGGTTTCCTTATAAAGAAAAGATGTCAGAAACTGAAAAAGCTTTCCCCAAATACCTTTTCAAAGAAAGAAATAAATATATTAACTCTTAGGTGGGAATAGACGTGAGACAGAAAGTGGGCAAAGAGTGTAGTCCTTTCAGAGTCCACAGCATGCTTAACACCAGAGATCAAGGCTCCAGCAAACAGAAGGGTTATTCTACTTCCAGAAAGAGAGAATAGGCTGCTTTCAGCCAGGTCTGGTTGGGGAGTGTTGTGATGAGGTGAATTGGGATCTGATCCAGGTCAGTTAGCGCCTGGAAAACTGGGATAGTTCCATGCCCACAGTGCATGGGGGCTCCTCTGGAATGGATATAACATGGTTCCTGGGTCCCTGTATCAAACAGGGGAAAGTCCACTCCCAGGGCTGAACTCAATTTTCTAGAGCTATTTACTGCATTAATTGAGCTCTTTCTTTCCTCTCTCTCTTCCATCCCTCTTTTCAATAAATAAATAAATAAGTGTTTTTCTGTTTGGTTGGCTGGTTGGTTGGTTTTTTGTTTTTGTTTTCCAGGGACTGCCCTGCTAGACACTGTAGAGGATATAAAGAAGGTTCCAATAGGGCTTCAAGCAGGACAGATTACACCCATGCATAGATACTTGTACAGTGCAAGCAAACCATGCTAAGAACCAAAAGAAATATACAGGTAAATGAGTGGAAGATGCCTCCTCCGGCTGACTTGATCAGTGAAGATTTCCACAGAGAAGGCATTTCAGGCCACTCAAACAAAGACAGGAGAGGATTCAGCTACACAGGCATGAGGCCTGGAGACAGGAGTAAGAAAGGGCATGAAGGGCAAAGAAAATTGATTTCACCTTTAAAGTGCTTTTTGTTTTTCTCCAGTCTTTCTGGCTGTGTATCCTAGTGAGGGCAGTGCTTCTTAAACTATAACGTGTAAATGAATTACTGGAAGATCTTGCTGAAGTGCAGATTCTGATCTACCAGATCTGGGCTAAGTGGGAGAGTCTACATTTCTAACAAGTTCCTGGGATGTTGCAGAAGCTGCCAGTCTAAGAAGTGCACTTTGAATAACAACATTCTAGGCCTTATGTTTCCAACATCGGTCAGTTGCAGTGGGAAATTACAGGGCCACACATCTGGCTGTACAGGTCTGTTGGGCCTGGAAAGCTTCTAAGCATAGAGCAGCAGTGCTTCTCTCATTGTCAGCTTTGTGGGAGGAGTCAGGGACCAAAATAAACAGAAGAGAAGGAGCTGCCCCGCATTTGTAATACAGAAGACCTCTCCATCTCCGATTGTGGGTGGACTGCATTGTTCTATCATCTCCAAACCAACAGCACAGAAACTCTGTGTGGTCACTGACTCACTTGTATCCTAGCAGAATAAGGGATTCTTTGTTAACTCAAAGTCTAGCAATTTTTCTAGATCTTTACTCTGTGGAGACAGAGTAATTTTAAACCCAAAATAGGTCTTTCAAAACTATTGCTGAAATAAAGGAAGCAGTAATTAGGATGGTTCAGTCTATGAAACTCCAAACTTAATGCAAGAAACCATGTCTGCATTAATATAGAGGCCTTGCTGCTGCAGAGGGTGGTTAAAACAGCCTTTATAAATTTTTATTTTTCTGCTGGATATTATTCTCTAAGATGTCTAATTCAATTCTAGAAATAAGGTAAGAAGAACCATATGTAACTATTTATGACCAAATTCAGAACTAGTCACATCTTGAGTCATAACTTCATAAATATAAATAATGAAATTTTTAAACTATTAGTCCACCCTTTTTAAGCTTTTGTTTGGAAATATAGTAATAGGTGGAAACACTACGACATCTGGACAAGAGAAGGTAGAAAGTTTTTTAAAAGCACCTTCTATGTATATAACATTTTCTGTGTGTGAAAAAAGAAGTGCTATATTCCATCTGTAGAGAAAAATAGGATTGCCTATGGCAAAGGCAAGGCTTCTAAGAAACAGCTTAAGCTGGAAATTCAAAGCATACTCTGGGTTTCCCCCTTCCATTTTTTTTGAAGTTACCAATATGAATGGATATGGGATGAAAGTAGCAATATTTATTCAGCATTTGCTGTGGGCCAGGTACTGTTCTAAGCATATTACGTATGTGCTCCCTTTTAATCCTCCAATTACAACTACAAACAGATCTTAATATGCCTATTTTAGAGATAAGACATCTTTCGGAAAAGTTGTAGAACTTGCCTAAGATCATAAAGCAAGGAGTTGGAACAGAATTTCAAACCGAAATTTGTCCAATATAAAATTCATACTCTTTCTACCACAGCATGGTGCCTCCTAATACCAGATTTCTTGGTGTCTCTTGCTGAGGACAGTTTGCTTCTTGCAGCAGCTGTTCTTATTAGATGCTGAGTTACATAGAAAAGTCTATGGGGTTAGCGACAGGTCAAGCTTAAAGGCCTTTTAGATTACTTCCAACCTTTACATACATTCTCTCACCATAGTGCCTTTGTACATGCTATTTTCTCTGCCTGAAATTCTCTTTGCCATTTTTTTTCTAACTACTTCAGATTTATCCTGCAGACTTTAGCTTAATCATTATTTCTTCAAAATAGTCTTCCTTTCTTTATTCACTCTTTCTAATACAGACTTCTTTTTTTTTTTTTTTTTTTTTTTTTTTNTTTTTTTTTTTGAGGCAGAATCTCACTGTATTACCCAGCCTGGAGTGCAGTGGTATGAGCTCGGCTCACTGTAACCTCTGCGTCCCAGGTTCAAGCAATTTATCTGCCTCAGCCTCCTAAGTAGCTGGGATTACAAGCGTGTGCCACCATGCCCAGCTTATTTTTGTATTTTTAGTAGAGACACGGTTTCACCATGTTGCCCACGCTGCTCTCAAACTCTTGACCTCAGGTGATCCACCTAACTTGGCCTCCCAAAGTGCTGGGATTACAGGTGCAAGCCACTGCACCCAAACTCTACTTACTACACACTTTTAATAGCATGATGTAATGTTCGACTGTGAAACTTATCACAGATGCAATTTTACATTTACGTGTGTGTTCTAAATAATAGAATCCTTGTCTCTAAAATGAACTGTCTCCTGTCCCTAACGACTCACCTGAATAACAAGTTGTAACTGGTATTTGTTGATTGGCTTTTGACTCTGTGCTAGGTGTCAGTGAGGTAATTAAAGATCCTTAAGACTTGTTCTCAGCACTTGGCAATCAAGGAACTAATAATCTCTCAAGTCTCCATATGCAAGCCTGGAGCCTGAAAGTCTAAAGTCCTGCTTGCCTCTGCTGATGTCTCTGCCTGCGTTCCCTCTGCCTGCGTTCGCCATTGTCCCTGATTGCCCAGCAGAGCTACCCTGGACAAGCCCCTCACCCAACTCTGCCATGTTAACTGTTCTTATGATAATGTAAATACCTCTCACCCAACTCTGCCATTGTAACTGAACTTGTGGTCATGTATTCTCCTTGCCCCTAACCCCCACCAATGTAACTGATCTTGCTCTGCAACACCCTCCACCCCCCAAAAAACTACCCAAACCTATAAAACCAACTCCTATCCCACTGCCCTTCGCTAATGACCTTTTCGGCCTTAGCCCACCTGCGCCCAGGTGAATAAACAGCCATGCTGCTCACACAAAGTCTGTTTGGAAGGTCTCTTCATTCAAAGTGCGAGTTTTTCAACATAATCTGATTAAAAGGGCATGGCTAAGAAATATAAAATGATTACCCAGCAACCAAGATCAGGATGTAATCATGTCTTTTGGCAAGAAAAAAACTGCTTTTTGTTTTTTTCCAAGGAACCATGTCTCCTAATCTATGTCTCACTTATAAACACTGGGATATGAAAGCTGATGCAGTTTAGGGAATAAAATAATATAATTAGAAAAGTGAAGAGAAGCTTAGAGAGCAATGGGAAACCAATAAAGGTGAGAAGGAAGAAATGAGAACCACAGTTTGCCACGTCCCTCAGAAATGTTTCTTCTTATAGTGAATGATAGTGGGCCAGAGCTCACCAAATTTGATGTCAATGATCAATATTTATCTTGGTTCTTAAAAGCAGAGCAGAGAAGGAACTATATGTTTAGTAAATCAGAGATAAAACATTGTTCTGTGGCAACGTAGTCAAAAAAGAAGGTGGGCTCCAGTTATAGACAGCTAGATCCCTTAAAGGATAAAACCACAGACCAAGGCTAATTGTATAAGAAACAGAAAAGGGTCGCAAATATAAGCTCCATAAACCCATCTGAATTCTGGAGGTCTCCCAGATCCCATCATACTGATATCACCAGAAGCAACGCATTTCATTCCCAAATTACAAACGATACATACATGCAGTAGGTGCAGACCTCTCCCTAGTCTGGAGGTGCTCACTGTTATTGGCAGGAGAGCCACTGTGAAAGTCAAAACGACATCCAAAACTTTAAAAGAATCCATATTTTTAAATTAAAAAGATGAGAAGAAATGACAAAATGTAGAAAAATGGGGAACTGAACTAAACGTTCCTCTTCCTCAATATATTTTTCTGCCCCTCACTACCAGGTTTCTTTCTCTAGTCATTTTTCAAATTCCAGAATTTTCTTGCGGAAATGTTTCTTTAAGACTATAAGATACTCTTAACATTGCATATGTCTTTGGAACGGCTGATTGTCTTGCACACGAGCGTGAATTAATTTAATCAAGTTTTTTTTACTTAGTTCTAACTTGCAGCATACTAAATGAATGCTGATTGTTAAGAATAGGGAGCAAAAGACAAGCTGATTGAGATAGAAGAAGGCCAGACAGAATGAGGACAATAGGTGCATGAGAAAAGGATTTCAGGAGAATACTGGAAAAGTAAGATGCAAAAAGAGCAATAAGAAAAATAATTATTATTTTCACATATTTCAAGACCCAGACATGAGACATGCTGGTGCTACACCCCTCGAGAGAAGAAGAAAAGTTTATTTCTTTACTTTGACCCTGTAGAACAGAATGGGCCCAGCTCCCAGGACCAGATGTGCATCTGGTACCATTACAAACCCCAACGTTAAATAGGGTTTTTGGAACTAACTTAGTGACACAGCCCTTGCAGGAAAATGAGTGGTATTCTAAAAAACTTAAAGGAATTCCTCTCATAGCTCTAGAACAAGAACTAACTTTGAAGAGATCTTTTTCGAGATGGAAAAATTTGAAATTTCCAATATTTTTGAAACTATGACCAATAAAAATGGCAGTTGCATAGGTTCAACCCAAAGGTTAATAAGCTGATGACTTCCTGAATTTCTTATCTGAAATTACACCATCAGAATGAAGAATTTGAAAAGCTACTTGCTACATCATGTAGCAAAAAAAAAAAAAAAATTAAATATAGACTTTATTAGTGTTGAAGACATAATGTGATTGAGGATTCATAAGAGATGCTGTTCAAAATAGTCATGTTATAATGCTCAATTCCAGATCAAGCCCTCTGTGTCCATGTCACTTCCTTCCATAGCCCTAGGCAACCTAAGATGTCTATATCTCTGGGTGTTTTAGGTTGAGGTTGACAGTGGGCATTATGAGTTTCAGGGCAACTTTAGGTGAACTCATTTTCTCCTTGTATCACTTAACATTCACACGGAGGGTTTTGCCATGTGATCTGGCATCCTTACAACCATGAGTTTACTTATGCCACAGGGAAGACCAATTTTACGTTTTCCTTTTCTTTCCCAGAATGGCAATTTAAAACCCTCTAACTTAACATCTAGATAAACCATAAAGTCTTTTTCAGTTCTATCATTTCATGATTTGATTTTATGGAAAACAAAGTGACTATGCTTGGTTTCCCATGCATATGGCAGTTCTATAACTATATGCAAGAAACAGGCAGCATTAGTCTTTCTTGGGGAGGAAAACTTGCTTCCTCCTGTACTGAGCTTTTTTGCACTGAATGTTTTTTAAATACCATGTATTATTTGCTAATAAGAATTAAAAATACAATTTAAAATGTAAGCAAAGCAGTTTACTTGTTAAAGTACAGAACCCCTCCCTGTATAAATGTTTAGTTCCTGTTCTTCTTGTTCTTCTTTATGACTTTACCATTATTGTGATTTAAAAAATAATAATTCCTAGGCACTGTGGTAGGCGAAATAGAGATGCAGAAGATTTTGATGATAGAAATTGCTATTGATTCTGCAAATATTTGTAACTACTCGTTATGTGATAGATCCTGGGCTAGGTACTTCCTCCTTTCCATGGCTTCTGGAAGGCTTCTTGTGTAAACATCCAAGGGTTTTTTTTTTCTTCGAGAGTTCTGCATGCTTAAAATGCCTCCCATAGAGAAGCAGTGGTTTGTTCTCCATGAATGCAGCAACAGATGAGGTTACCTGCAAGGAGGGTCACCTCCCACATTAAGGTGGGTCCCAAGCGTTTGACTGAGGCAGACACTACCATGATAACCAGTACATGAGTTACAGGACACTTTGTACAGAGGGGGAGAGTCATCCTGGCTAGATCTGCAAAATTGAGAATAAAAAGATGAAGTGAAGATAAAAAAAGAAGGTAGTGGAGGGAGGAGGTGACTGGCAATAGAAGCTAGTACAGTAATATCTTACTTCAAAAAAAGTATTGAGTTACACAAAAGCTGATTCCAAAGTTTTGTAAATATCATCCCAACACATTAGAAAGTCTGGCTAAATTAAAGAAGCTTGCTACTTAGGACCATTTTTGTCAAGCTAAAAGGACCTTATTTCAATTCAGATTTTACATAGATGATGTGTAGATAAGAACTTAACATTTTCAAAGCCCTTAGACAAATATTTCTTAGGATTCTTACAAAAACACCATGAGAATTGTTTTCCATTCCAGGGATGAGGAAAGTGTAGCTTAGAGGTTGAGCCACTTGCCTGTGAAGCCTGGTGGGGAAATGGCTGAGGTTTAGACCAGGACCCTGGAGCCCTACTCACTGGCACTAAGCTAGCCCCACGACATGTCTCTACAGCGACAGGGAAAGCACAAGTAACTTATCAGGCATTGTTTTTCTGATTTTCATAAAACTGTAGCAGTGAACATACCCTAGGTATCCCCATTTCTCCCATTCTTCCCCTCCAAACCACTTTCCTGGGTCTGCTGCCCAGTCCATCTCCCCAAAGTTCAGTTTGGATTCTCTCTTCCCTCAGCATCTCTGCTACCTCCACGTAGTCTACAAATGAAGTGCAGGCGCCACAGGCTGGCAGTCAGGACTTCTGCATGAGCCCCCATCCACCGCTCAAACCCTCTTTCTCATTTCACTATGCTAATGCTTACCCCTTGCACTCCAACCAAGCAGGTCTGTGTACCACCATCAGGGCCAGGCTAGGGTGAGGTGGGTCACAACATTTAAATGTTCACCAAAGAATTCAGTAATCAAGGTTAATATTTTAATGCAGTATTTCAAAATATCAAAATTGATGTCAAAAATGCGTGATGAAAAAATATCAAAATTTTAAATAAAGGCAGGGTGAGTATTATTGGTTTTTCCTTTTGCTTCAGGCTCAAAAATGCCTTCCAGGGGCACAAACGCTCATGGTGCATGCCGGTGTTACTGCCCCTGCAGTGATTCCCCACTCAGGTGCTTTTACTAATGATGTTTCCCAGAAGTTAGTTCTTACAACCGCTTTCTACATTAGTAACCCTCTCTCTTCTTGAACGAGGCTCCAGCATTTAAGTGTAGCGCTGTTCTGTCAGGAAAACCCATTTCCCCTAGTAACTAGTACTTTGAAGACATTCTGAATCATCTTGGATCCTTTCCAGCATGTTCTCCAACCACAGTGAGCACTCAGCACCGCTTCGCTAAAAGAATGCAGAATCACAATTCTCAAATCACCGTCTGGGGGGAGTACAGAAGGGGGGAGGGGACCCAAATATGTTTTGTTTAGTCCAGAGTGTTTTGAGAAAAATGAATTTGTTATCAAGATTTTAAAAATCAGGCTATCGTACATGAATATACTCCGTCATTTCTGGAAAAATCAGAAAATCTAGTAAAACTAGGTCTAATTCTTGCCTGATAGCAATGGACACTGAGAGCAGAACAGCGGCCCTGCCTTGGGAGCTCTCTCCGGTTCGCCTCCTCCCAGTTACAGTGCCTGTCAGGCCCCATTAGCTCTAGGAGTTTGCTACCCTAAGAATAAAGGAACTAGCGCACAGGGTAAAAATCCCTCAGGCTGGGTCTATTCGTTTTTTCCTGGAGGGAAAGAAAATGTTTCCTAGTTGTCCTTTCTAATATAGTCTAACAGAGAAGCTCACAGAAGCAGCACACCTTTGCAGCCCACAAACTTCCCACAAGCCGTGAAAGTCGCACTGGCTCTCGCACCCAGACGGGTTTCTCCCGGGACCTTGGCTCAGGGCCTCCGTCTCTGCAGAAGCCCTTCCCTTCCTCCCGACCTCAGCGCTCGGGAGCTTGGGGCGGGGTCCGGGCCCCCTGCCGCTGCTCTTTGCCCCGGGCTAGGGCGCTCGGGCTCGCCCACGGCGGCACTGAGCATGCTCGGAGGCGGTCGCGGGGGCAGGTTTGCTTCGCAGGCGCTCGCACTCGGCGGCGGGAGGGCGGGCGCGCGGCTGCAGCTGGAGCTCCGGCGCCCGGAGTTGGAGTTGCCGGGAGTTTCCCTCAACCCCTCCCTTTTCGCGCGCCGCAGTAGGAGCCGGTGCGGGAGCCGCGAACGGCGGCGAGCCAGCACCCGGGCCGGCTGCGCTTTCTCCGGAGCCCGGAGCCCCGCGCGGGGCAGCCCCCGGGGAGGAGCCTCGCGTGCTGGGACGCGTGCCGCTCACTGGCACGGCTGAGGCACGAGTCAGGCTGCACGGTAGGACCGCGGCCAGGGGAGCCGGGCGGGCAGGGCGGAGGCCAAGCCGAGGGGTTGGGGTTGTGGTTGCAGTCGCCGCGGCTGTTGGGGCGCCTGGCGCTCCGTCCGAGGCGGGTGGCCGGGTTAGGGGTCCCGCTGTGAGGCCGGAGGAGTAGGCTGGCGCCCAGAGAGATGCTTCCAAGTTGGCGGGTGGCGGGAGAGGGGGCCGCGCGCCCCGGCGCAGCTGCTTCGTGCGCGCGGAGAGGGACTCGCGTTCTTGGTTCTCTCCAACCCTGGGACCCGTTGTGCGGACAGTATTGGGCAAGCCAGGGAACGGAGCGATTTTCTCCGAGAAAGTTGAGAATGGAGCCCTTCTTTCCACGCTGGCCCCAAGATGGGATGGGCCCCGAGAATGCCGCCTCGACGCCCCCAGTGTGGGGAACTCGGGGTCGCTGCGCCCCTAGTTAGAGCGCAGAAATCCCCGAATCGCTCCGATCTTCACGAACTCTGGTATCTTCTAGGAAAATCATTACTGCCAAAACTGAGGCGAGCTTTTCTGGCGGGCTCGGCTCCCAGCCCCCAGGGCGCTGGCACTGGGCGATGCCCCCTTTCCGATCTCAGACGATCTTGGGGGTCAAGGGCGCCAGGCTCCGAATTCGCGCTCGGGGTGCACACAGGCATCGAGCCTCACCAACACCGGCGGGCAAAGTGGCTGGAGTAGGTGGGTGGCTCGATTTTCCCTCCAGCCTTTCCTCAGGTTTACAACACCCTGCCACCTCACCACCCCACCCGGTTCATCTTCGCAGAGGACAGGACCTGCAGGTGGAGAATGTGGAAAAACATATTTCTCCCTAGGAGAAAGTCCCCGGGGTGTATCTGCCTTTGGTTCTGGCCCCAGAATTTCATAACGAACCTTCTCCCGTTCCTATTACACTTCCCTAGGGACTGGGTGGGAGAGAATAGGGTCGGCGGGTCCACAGGAACTTCCACCTCATTTCACCCTCTCCTAAGATTGCCTTCCGGGCGACTCCAGGACCCTGGAACTGGCACCGTGCGAATTGCAAGGGTGAGGAGGATGCCGACGATTTTTTCCTGGCTCCACTTTTTTCACTTCTTGTTTTGAGTTTTGGGGTTTTGCCTGCACACTAGTCAGAGCTGCTCTGTCATAACCCTGGGGGTGGAGGAGCTTCAGCCGAGGCAGTGAGCCGCTGTTTGCCTCGGAGGCTGCTAGTGGGAATCGGTCCAAAAATGATTATGCAGGCTAGAAATATGCCTCTCTTTTTTTCTTTTTTGGCTGAACACCTTGGCTGTTGGGTTTGTGTGTTAAGTTCTTAAAGGGACACCCTCACACTACTCAAGTGCCAGGATTTAGGGGCTCACCATTTCGGCTGCCTGTTTTTCTCTTTGCTTTTTCATTGGGGTAGTCTGCTTTGGGACAGATTTCTGGCTGTGGGAATCACATGGTGTGGATACACTACACAGTTCTAGAGTCAGACAGACTTGAGGTCAAGTTTCAGCTTTACAGCTGATGACAGTGCCAATGGACAAATGATTAGCCACTCTGAACTTCAGTGTTCTCTCTGTCAAATAGAGATAATCATGGCCTTACCTCCCTCCATTGCAGGGTTGTTGTGAACTCAGATGAGATAATGGAAATGAAAAGTGCTAAGAAAACTTTAAAGCACCATTCAGTTCTTAGGTATTGTCTCTGTGCTCTTTAGGCAGTTTTTTTTTTTTTTTTTTTTATTGAGCTAATTCTTAATTATAATAAGACATCTAATACATCTCTCCGATCCATTCCTCACCAGTGGTTTAGTTGCTTGGGCCTTTGGAAGCAGCTGTTTACCCTTTTTCTTTCTCTATCCTCAAATCCATCTCTTTTGATTTTTAAGAATTGGAGCTCCAGTCCTCATATGTATCTGAGCAAGGTAGCATGATGTAGATTAGGAGATGACTGGGGTGGCCTTATCAACACTCATGGCCCTGGGCCCCAGAACTGGCATGGTCAGCAAGGCCTTCATTTGAAACTCAAGGCTGATGAAGAAGTCAGCAGATCCTGGGATGGAGCTCTGAGTTGACCTCTAATAGTGACCTTGAACTAAGGACTCAACTCCTAAATCTGTGGCATCAGTTTATGAAGATTAAAAGCCAATATCAATTGAAGGCAAAAACAGGTGAGATTCTCACTCAGTTAAAAAGGGTTCACAGAGGCTCCTGAGCCACCTTAGGTGCAGCAGCATTTCCCCCAATCCTAGGGCAGTGGTTCTCACATTTGAGCATCAGAATCATCTGAAGGGCTTGTTAAACCACAGATTGTTGGGCTATACTGCCAGTCTCTGATTCTCTAGGTCTAGGGTTGAGGCCCAAGAATCTGCATTTCTGACTAGTTCCAGATGATGTTAATGCTGCTACAGACCATGCCTATAGAATCACTAACTTACGGGGAGGGAGACAGTAGAAAGATGAAGTTTGTTCTGAAATGCCATTATTTTGCTAGCTCATATACAGAGACAGGGTTTCTTTGGGGTTGTGTTGGGAAGTCTCCTTAGGCATTTTACATTCCAATGCCTGTGCCACTTACCATTATCTAGATTTGATAATTCTGATTGCTCTTCAAATGGATGAATTTTATAAAAAGGTAGGATTCCCCCTTCTTTTCATGCTGTAAAATATGTAGTCTCAGATTTTAGATCACCCTTGGGTAGTGCCAGATTGATGACCTTTATAATTTCTAAAATCCAAAAACCACCCTATTTCCTTTTTTGGAGAAACCTCAGACATTTGTGGAAAGGAGGTTAGGTACAGTTCTGACAGCTTGAACCTTAAGGTTCGAGGATAGAATAGATCACCTAGGGAAAAAGTTTAAGAAGAATTTACAGTGGTGTCTTCTCTGAATGGACAGCTTACCCAGGACTTGGAGGGAGCATGAAGTACACCCCATGACAAATGTCCCATGGTGGTTAGTCCTGGCAAAGGCCTTTCATTCTTTCTGGGGAATGGCGGTGGCATTGACAGTGGCTGAGACCCTTTCTTGGTCTCTAAGAGGGTAGAAGGCTGGCTGGCTTTCAGGGGCAGCTGAGCAGTTTTAGTGTGGTATCCTGTGTAACTTAGCTTATAATCAAGCACTTTGGAGACTTAACCCAATCTTAAGCTCTTTTGCTTTTCCCCCAGGCCATAGTCCTATGCTGAGAGCTCACCATGACTTCCTATGACCTAGATTGTGGCCTTGAATTTCAACTGCTTTGCATCAGAGAGGCTGTGGGAGCCTGCTCGAGTCAGGAGAGTTCCTGCGATAACATCCTAAGGAAGAAATAAAGTTTACATAATGTAGCGCCCAAATGAACTAGGTGTGAGAGGAGGTCAGTCAGCACTTTAACTAGTTCTTATGTTGCTATGCCAAGTGGCGTCCCAGCTCACTGTCATGCTTTATCTCAGCTGTCCATTTGTGCTTTGTTTTAGTTTTAAAATGATTAGCACTAGAGAAACCTATCAGTAAATCAGAAACCTATTCAAAAACTCAAGTGTACGCTTAGTGTTTTAGTAGATAAAACTGCAAGGCCCAAACCTGTCTTCCTGACAGCAATCAGCACTTGGTGAAGGAACGGTCATTCTTAAGATTCGTTAGCTAATTTAAATGGTTTCTCCCACTTAGTATAAGTAGGGAACATTTCTATTTTAAAATTCCTTCCCATAACCCGATGTTTATATTTTGGGTGTTACCCCTGCTTTTTACTGCTGGGACTTTTTCCAATGTGAGGATAGCCTCTTATCACTGTTGCTCACTTTTCTCAGTACATGATTTGTTTCTCACTTTAATAAGTCTGTTGAGAGATGGTCATTATAACACTTTATTTGGTCATTAGGACTGTTATTTCTGAGTCACAGAGAGTCAGGGCCCATTCCTAGAACATTGTTTTCAATTTTCCTAGAGAGTGCTTTTAAACTAAAACACTAGTTATACTGTACTAGCTCATTTCTAAGATACATTTTTTTTCTGATTTCAGAAGTCCAGATGGATTTTAAAAATTATGAACACATTTAGGTTAGGCACAGTGGCTCACACATGTAATCCTAGTACTTTGGGAGGCTGAGGCTGGTGGATCACCTGAGGCCGGGAGTTTGAGACCAGCCTGACCAACATGGTAAAACCCCGTCTCTACTAAAAATACAAAAACAAATTAGCTGGGCATGATGGTGGGCACCTATAATCCTAGCTATTCAGGTGACTGAGGCAGAAGAATTGCTTCAATCTGGGAGACAGAGGTTGCAGTGAGCCAAGATATTGCCATTGCACTCCAGCCTGGGCAACAAACGCAAATCTCCATCTCAAAA